>NW_006284941.1:270984-277111 GCF_000327345.1 Myotis davidii
CCCCTGCAGGAAGCAACCACCAATCCATGTTGTCTCTCTCACATCGATGTTTCTCTGTCTCTCCCTCTCCTTTCCACTCTCTCTAAAATTCAATAGAAAATATAGCTGCAGGTGAGGATTAACAACAAAAATAAATAAAATAAAATAAAGATAGAAAGAAAGAAAAGAAAAGAAAGAAGGAAAGAAAAGAAAAGAAAAGAAAAAAGAAAAGAAAAGAAGTATTTACCTTTTGTGACAGCATGAGTTGACCTGGAGAGCATTATGACAAGTGAAATAAGCCAGTCAAAGACAAGTATCATATTATTAAAGTCATATATAGAATCTAATGAACAAAATGAACTAACAAGCAAAATATACACAGATAGAGAGCAGGTTGACAGCTGTTGGTAGGATGTGGGGGTGGCTGGGTGTAGGGGCCTGAGGGATTGAGCAAAAAAATAAAAAATAAAAAAATAAAAGGAACATTAAAAAAATTCATGGACATGGACAACAGTGTTGTGTTTCCTGAGGGGAGAGGCAGGGAGGGAGATGGAGGAGATTATATGGCTGATAGAGGGTGAGGGAGGGAGATGACTTGCGGCAGTGTAAAGGTGATATATTATAAAATTGTGTAACTAAACCCTGAATAATTTTGTTAACCAGTGTCACCCCAATAAATTAATAAAAAGGAAAAAAACCCATAAAGTTTACCAATTTAAATGCTGACCTCTTCTAAAAACACTCTCATAGACACACCCAGAAATAATGTCTTTTAAGCTATCTGGGCATGCAGATTCATTTGAAGCCAGTTCACTATCCTAGTCGGTAGACTTTCCATAGAGACTTACTTGAACTGCCAAACCACAGCTATTGTCTGATGTTAAATTAGTGTGTCCATTTATTTAACGCAGATTTATTAAATTTCATCTGTATGTCCAACCTGTGTTAGGTCAGATGGATAGTGACCTAGATTAAATGTTATCTATCTTCATGGAGCTTAAAGATGATTATATTTAACTAGAGGCCCAGTGCACAAAAATTTGGGCACTCAGGGGGGCAAGGGGCGGTCCCTCAGCCCGGCCTGTGCCCTCTCGCAGTCTGGGACCCCTTGGGGGATGACCACTTGTTGGCTTAGGCTCACTCCCTGGGGGATTGGGCCTAAGCTGGCAGTCAGATATCCCTCTGGCAGCCTGGGAGCCCTCATGGGATGTCCACTTGCCAGCGGGGAGCAGGCCAAGCTGAAGTTGGACATCCTTAGCGCTGCTGAGGAGGCAGGAGAGGCTCCCAGCACCACTGCTATACTGGCAGCCGTCAGCCTGGCTTGTAGCTGAGCAGAGCTCCCACTGTGGGAGCACACTGACCACCAGGGGGCAGCTCTTGCATTGAGCATCTGCCCCCTGGTGGTCAGTGTGTGCCATAGTGACCAGTCATTCCCAGTTGTTCTGCTGTTAGGGTCAATTTGCATATTACCTTCTTATTATATAGGAGTGCCTGGCCAGCCTGGGTGAGGGGCTGATGGCTGTTTGCAGGCTGGCCACAACTCCAAGCCACCCAAGCTCCCAGTGGAGGCTGGCTGGAAGCTGGTATCAGGGATTTATTTGTCTTCTATAATTGAAACTTTGTTGCCATGAGCGGAGACTGTACCTGGCTCAGCGCCTGTGGGAAGCTTCTCTTCCTCCATCGCATGAGTAACCAACCCTCCTGCTTGCTCCAGCTCCTTGGCTGCCGGCCGCCATCTTGGTTGGGTTAATTTGCATATAGTCGCTCTGATTGGCTGGCGGTCATGGCTTAGGGCATAGCAAAAGTATGGTCAATTAGCTTCTTTGTCTTTTATTAGTGTAGATTTCACACTATTAATTCATTGGTTTATCTTCTTTTTCATATATTTATTAATTTATTTAAAAATGTAATAATTGAATTTCTCCAAGTGTCCAGGCCTGAAGCATCCTTCAGGTACTTGCCCCTCCCAGCACCTCAAACAGCAGACCAGTCACCAAAGATTTTGTATCCAAGGTCCAAAAGTTTGTTACCCAAGATTATGAATGCTGAATGCTGACATCATGGATGTAGTGGATGCTAAAAATCAGGTGGAACTGGAAGAAAAAACACGACTTATTAATCAAGTATTGGAAAACCAAAACAAACTTGAAGATCACTCTGCAATGGTAGATGCAGTTAAGGAAGAAAATATGGAGCTAAAATCAGAAAACCAAATTCTTGGGCAATATATAGAGAAACCTCATATCAGCATCTAGTGTTTTTCAAACTGACACAAAAAGCAACAGGAAGTAAGAGATTGATACCCTTTCTGTGTTATGGGTTGCTGCTGATCATTCTTTTTTAAATTTGGATAGATTCCAGAAGTTATAATACTTTTGTTTGTGGCTTTATTGAATACTTATGAAGATAATGTCAGATCTAGGCAAAATTAAGAGTATAACTGAGACTTCCATCAATTTGTGTATTACATTAGTCTATGAAAACATGAAAATGTAGAGACTTTGTAATTAGAAATGCATATATTTATAAAACCTAATGTTTTATAAAATTTAGGTTTAGCACTGTCTTTTATTATAAGTAGGATATACAAGAAAAGAACCATATTGTGAAAAGTGACCCAAATCATGTACTGAATGCACAGCTTTATTTATTCTACCATCTTGTCCCTCTTCATTTGCTTTTTCCTCCCCATTTCCCTTATTCTGAAGGAAAAACTGGTTTCACATTTGTAAGAGTAATTTTAGTAGTTAATTATTTATGAGAGTAACCTGAACAGTATTGTTGAAATTTAACCAAAAGTTAGGGCTTGTTATTTGTTATACAGCCATGTGCTTGAAGATGAGCTCTGGTTGTGCAGGTGCTTGAAATAGAAAATTTTGAGGAAAAATAGAAGTAAGATGGAAAAAGTACTTGGTAAATAGTAGTAACCAACTTCAGATGTTTTTACATCAGATTTGTGTTATCTCTGGCACAGATTAGATCTTTTGGAGAATATATATATGAACGTGGATTAAGTTTGACTCACCTACATAAATCACATCTAGAATAGTTACAAAGAGTTTGGTCTCAAAGTATATTTATAGTATCTAGCAGATCAATTTTTGCAAAATCTTTTGAGTGTATTTTCAGAATCATGAATAAAATAGGAGAGTTTTACATATATAATAATTGATAATATTTTAGTATGTTATGTCACTGCTTCATCCAAAGTTTTCTGTAAGCCCAGCTACTTGGTATGCAGAGTTTTAGTCATTCTTTAATAATTTTTTAAAATATTTTTTATTGATTTTTTTACAGAGAGGAAGGGAGAGAGATAGATAGTTAGAAACATCGATGAGAGAAAAACATCAATCAGCTGCCTCCTGCACATCTCCTACTGGGGATGTGCCTGCAATCCAGGTACATGCCCTTGACTGGAATCAAACCTGGGACCTTTCAGTCCGCAAGCCGACGCTCTATCCACTGAGCAAAACCGGTTTTGGCTCTTTAATAATTTTTTAAAATGTAGTTTGTAGATTCCATTTGCTAAGGAAATTAATATCAGAAGTAATATTAAAGTTTTAAATAGGAAAAGAGATTCATTAATATAAATTATAGTTATTAGACTTGGGCTACTTTTAATTATGGAATAATATTATATTTGTATTTGTGAATGATTCAATGAATAACTATACCTGTATGAATATATAATCATACTGCAAAACATTTTGCATCCTTTTTGTGACCTAATTTACAAATGTTTAAAATTGTGTTCCAGTTTTGCTTTACTGTTTAATAAAAGTCTGTTTCAGAAATATATATGTATATATGTTATTAAACGTCTATCATGTTTCAATTACTATGCTAGAAAAATAAGGTATAAGGCAAAGTTCCTTTTCCTCACAGATTTAGAAAATCCACGATGCATATAGACAAACTGGCAATTCAAAAAAAAAAAATGCAATGTGTGGGGATGGATAGATAAAGAGCTCAGAGAAAGTTACTCAAAAGAAAAGAGAAGAGGCTGAGGTTTCAATGGTGACTAGGAATGTGCTGCACAAACCTTGGAGAGGTAAGAATCAGTAGGGTGTTTCAGGCAGAATAAATATTATGTGCAGCTAGAGAGACAAGGCAGAGAACAATCATTAGAATGATGTGGCTTGAGGTAGGGCATGTGAGGGAGAAAGGTTCAAGTCTTGAAGAGATTTTGCACCACAATAAGGAATTTGTCCTTGGAATGACAGGTACTATTGATTTATCTTACTAAGGGGACAGAGATGATCAGCTCTGCATCATTGAGGAGACTGGATAATATTCAAGGAAAGAGTTGTGTTGAGCCAGATCACAGTTCTAGAGATAGGAAGACACCTAATGCAATTAGACCAAGTGAAAAAGGTTGAGGTTTTAAAAGCATTGCAGTTAATTTATCATTCATACCATTTCATGGGCCTACTACAGATATGGATAAACAGTCTGACATGGCAATAAATCAAGCAAATGTTAAAATTGCATCTGGTGATGCTCATTGCATTTATCCAGTTAAATTTATTTGTGTATAATATCATTCTATTGTTTTCTGCTTTAAAAAATAAAACTGCCCTTACTGGTTTGGCTCAGTGGATAGAGCTTCGGCCTGCAGACTGAAGGGTCCCAGGTTCGATTCCGGTCAAAGGCATGTGCCTTGATTGCGGGCACATCCCCAGTGGGAGGTGTGCAGCCGGCAGCTGATCGATGTTTCTCTCTCATCGATGTTTCTGGCTCTCTATCCCTCTCCCTTCCTCTCTGTAAAAAAATCAATAATTTATATATATATATATTTTTTAAAAAATAAAAAAAATAAAAATAAAACCATTAGATTAGTCATTTATTTTATTAAACAGCTTTAATGTGATAAATAGTATCTTACCAACCTCTTTTGGAATTGGGGAATAAAACAAAACATTTTTGAAATAGTTCTGAACTAAGTGAAGATAAATTTATAATAGCTAAAGCTTTGTGTTGAGTTAAAATAGCATGGGATAATTTGTAGATTACTTTGAAATATGTTGAAATATCACATCTTATTTGAAAAGATTTATGAAAAATCATATATTTATAGCTTTATGAAACCATTCCATTATTCAGCTGCATTTACTGGTAACAATTTTATTTCCATGAAATTCTTTATTCAAAATAATAAATCCTTGTCAGGGTTCATTGTTCTAGCAAATATCAGATATATACATGATCCCATATGTGTATGTTTATGTGTGTATAAACATGTCAGGGCCAGCCTGACAGGGTTGAGCCGGGCTGAGGCAGGGAGGTGGGAATTGAGAAAAGAAAGAAAGACAGGAAAGCGGGGTCGGGAGGACCCCAGTTCTCTTGATGAACTGAAGCAAGTTTATTAGCTCTACAATCTTATTTATACACAACACACCGAATCAGAGGTC
This sequence comes from Myotis davidii, assembly GCF_000327345.1. Lineage (NCBI taxonomy): Eukaryota > Metazoa > Chordata > Mammalia > Chiroptera > Vespertilionidae > Myotis > Myotis davidii. The sequence goes on from NW_006284941.1 coordinate 276,375, forward strand.
TATCAAGAGGAATGTATTCTTTGTTCCTCTTAATCTCTAAGGGAGGGATACAGCAGAAGGACAAATTCTCAGTGCAGCATATCTCAGTAAATAGGTACAGACTTCTTGGCAAGCTATGAAAGGCTGTTTTCATTCTACAAATGTTACTCCCATTCTACTGATAATCACTATCCAAACAAGTCTGGGAAAACTGTGTGGGTAAGGGTCCCAGCCTTGCCTGCCCCTACAGGTGCAAGGACCTTGCCAGCTTACATCTGGCCCCCAACATAAACATATATGTATTTCCAAGTTATTTTTATATGCTGATTTTTATTGTTAATTGTTTTATCTCTAAAACAACTTTCAAACTCTATTACCCAATTAAATTTTAGTTCATCTCATAATCTCAGGATACTACACAAAAACCTTCTTTGGTGGACAAGGGGGAAGGAAATTCTTTTTGCTTCTCTCTCACGTTCTTACCTGCATCTCTGCTTGTCACTTGTCAAAGGTCAATATTGTTTTACTTTTTAACAGCTGGAGGAGCTCAGATGAGAAGCAGATCTTAGGTCAGTGGTTCTCAACCTTCCTAATGCCACAACTCTTTAATACAGTTCCTCATGTCGTGGTGACCCCCAACCATAAAATTATTTTCATTGCTACTTCATAACTGTAATTTTGCTACTGTTATGAATCGTAATGTAAATATCTGATATGCAGGATGTATTTTCATTGTTACAAATTGAACATAATTAAAG
>NW_006284941.1:277243-290025 GCF_000327345.1 Myotis davidii
GGAAGCATAGGAAGGGAGCAGGCAACACCCATTTCTATTTGTGTTAGTTTTGCTCATCCTCTCCGCTGTATTATATACAGAATAGGAGAGTGCATGCTGCCTTTCTGACTGAGATAGGTTGTCATATCTTTCCACTGTGTGCTCAATCAGAAAATGACATGGAGAGCATTATGCAAAGCGAAATAAGCCAGTTGGAAAAAGATAAATATCATGATCTCACTCATTTGTGGAATATAATGAACAACATAAACTGATGAACAAAAATAGATCCAGAGACAGAGAAGCATCGGACAGACTGTCAAACCTCAGAGGGAAGGCAGGGGAGGGTGAGGGTGGGTGGTAAGAAATCAAACACAGGACTTGTATGCTTGTATGCATGCATATAAGCATAACCAATGGACACAGACACTAGGGGTCTGAGGGTTTGTGCTGGGGGATGGGGGTTGCCGGGGAGAGGTCAATGGGGGGAAAAGGAGACATATGTAATACTATACATAATAATTTTAAAAAATCTATACTAATAATAGAGGAATATGCAAATTGTCCGGGACACCGTCACAATAACAACTGAACAGCAGGCTGTGTGGGGTGACCAGGCTGGCAGGGGAGTTAGTGAGGGACGACTAAATGACTGAACAGCAGGCTGTGTGGGGCGACCCGGCTGGCAGGCGGGGGCCAGTTGGGGGTGACCAGGCAGCAGGGGAGGCAGTTAGGGGCAATTAGGCTGACAGGCAGAGGGGGTTAGAGGTGATCAGGCTGGCAGGGGGGCAGTTAAGGGCTATCAGGCAGGCAGGCAGGTGAGCAGTTAATAGCTAGCGGTCTGGATTGTGAGAGGGATGTCTGACTGCCGGCAGTTGGACATCCCCCAAGTGTTCCTGGATTGGAGAAGGTGCTGGCTGGGCTGAGGGGACCACCCCTCATGCACAAATTTCATGCACCGGGCCTCTAGTAAATAATAAAATAAAAACACAGACACACACACAAACAAAAAGAAAATGACTAGAATCATCAATTACTTTTGTTATTATAAGGAGACAACTTAACATTCATCCTTGTGACTCTAAACTGAATAGTGATTCACTTTCCATAGTCTTAATTCAGCAACTCTAAAAATGCTAAGGAAATTATCCTAAAAAATGAGTTGTGAAAACATGTTCTACTTAATCATTTTCTCTATGTTTGCTAAATAGAAAATGCAGGTACTTTATTATCACTATTACTAATATCAATATTATCAGTATTGTATACATTTCATTTAATTATAATTTGAAATATGAAGTACTTTTTAAATTATAAAATATATTTATCCAGAAAGTCCTGCTATTTTTTATGTATAAAAATACATCTAATTTGCATTTTTTGCTCCTTTAGTGAAAAGGGTTGATTTTCAGAATAGTTCTGATAAATTTAAATATTTAGTTTTTAAATTATTTTTGTGTAATTTGGGTGAACTATACAGTATTTCCTTTCTTAAATTAATAAGAAGTGGAAATTCAGCAATAAAATGATACTTAGGGCAAGAAAATTGAAACTGGTTACTTTGTATTACCTACTTAAAATTCTAAAGCCTAAAAGTGAGTTTTTGGGAACACAAAGAATTTTAAAATGTACCTGGTATGGTGTTAGTCTAGATCATATAACTTTTTTTTCCATAGAAAATAATTGATGGGATGTACAATATAGAAGAGAATTTTTTATTTCATTCTTTTATATATTATTATACTTTTTAAAGAAAATATGAAAGTATAATTTTGATTCATCAGAATTACAATAATTTCATTTGGTCAAAGGTCTTTTTTAAGTTTCATGAGATTGATATTACTTTTATTTTTATATTGAAATGAAAATGAAATGTACTAATCTAGAAATTTGGGGTGACTAATTCTTGGTCCCCCAAAAAGGTCATGATTATCAACTTTAGTCAGTCAGAGTGCCTTTGTCAAGAAGATATTCTGAGAAACAAAAATGTTATTAAAATGTTTCTACATATGTTTAAGCATAAGTGGGATGAACCAAGAACATAATGCCTCATCAACAGAGACAGCAATGCTTTGCCAATCACTCTGTTTCACATAGCAGCTCTTGGTTATAGGATAGTGTGGCCTTCCCCTCATATCAATACAGTAATGAGAAAAATCCTCATATAAGTTATATAAAGAGTAATCTTAGGTGAAGCAGTAACATTATCTGGTCTGCTTCATCTGAGAAAAAGATCAAGATAGGAATTTTCACAACAGACGAAAGTTGAAAATATAAGCTGGTTTAAGATTATGGGTGAAATTGATAACAGATGGAAACTGTTTTATTAATCCTACTGGCTTAGTTGTTCTCAGTGCCAATAAATCAAAAACTCGAAATCCACATTGCTTCACTTCCTCTAATGTCAGCATGTGTATCAGAGGGATCTTCAAGTGGGAAAAAATAGAAATGGGCATGTGTGAATGGGCTGGAAATTCTAGTAATTATAGTTGCATGCACCTTAGTGTAGCTTCCTACCTCTTACTATGATGACAGAAGGCAGCTATCATCCAGTGGGAGTAAATCGAAGGGTCAATAAGTTGAACCTCAGAATTGTTATCACGGAAAACTAAGAACATATTAATGTAAATGATTAAAATTGTTGAGCAATGAAGAACACTTACAAAATTGAGATTGAAAGCTACTTCATGTATTGCAATATTATGTTCATAGACTATTTAGAAATCCCTATTTTTTATTTAAGAATACAATGATGTTTCACCATAAGTCTTCAAAATAAAATGCATCATTAAGCCTCATACTCAAGGTGAGATGTCTTATTGATGATAACACACATCATTTTAAATTGTCATGATGTACCTTGCTGGTAATGGAATATTAAAAGAAGAACCAAGAAAATCATTTGTATGGGATCACACCAATCAATAGAAATTATGGGGAAAATCCTATGTTTTGCTGCCCAGTATTCAATTAGAACCATGAAAGAATGTTCTCTCCCAAATCATTTTTACTAGGATGTAATAAATATATTCCTACTTCATACACAAGCTAAATTCTTGATGAGGTTAATATTCTTCACTACATTAAATCCTTTGTAAATGAGCTGAAGTCACTGCTCTCTGACAGCAGTTCAGTACTTTATGTCAGTGATCACAGTCCAATTCCTAGTATTAATGTGTCCACATCATGAAATCTGTCAGGAAAATTGATATTAATGAGAGCCCTTGCTGGAAAACTTAGACAAAGGCCAAATGTAAAATTCTATGGACAGTGAACTCTTTCTTAACTTCCATAGGCTATATATATCTTCTTATTGGAATCAAAATGCACCATCAGAAATATTTCACCATGAACACATATCATACAGTTGAGAAACCAGAAGATTAAAACCTATAGTGCCAGAGGTTTTCATTTCTCATCGTGTGCTTCATTCAATAGATTATTCTGTATAAACTTGGTTAAACTATTTAAACTTTACTGGTTGCAGAAACAAAGAGCAATTTTAAGAACAATTTGTTTTGTTTGTTTTAAATATTTATTATTGAAAACATTATAGATGCCCCCTTTTCTTCCCCATTGACCTGCACCTGCCCATAGCCCCAGGCCTTAAATTCCTTGGTTAATTTCTTCCCACCCACCCCCACCTTCCCTCTGAGATTCCACAGTCTGTTCTGTGCTTCTATGTCTCTGGGTCTTTTTGTTCACAGTTTATTTTGTTCATCAGATTTCAGGTATGAGTGAGATCATGTGATATCTGTCTTGTTTTGACTGACTTATTTCCTTCCCTATAATACTCTCCAGGTCATTCATGCTGTTTCAAAGGGTAAAAGATCCCTTTATCAGATGTGTCATTGGCAAATATGTTCTCCCATTGAGTGGGTTGTCTTTTCTTTTTGTTGATGGTTTCTTTTGCTGTGCAGGAGCTTTTTATTTTAATGTAGTCCAATTTATTTATTTTCTCTTTTGTTTTTCTTGCCCTCAGAGATGTATTGGTGAACATATTGCTTTAAGAGATTTCTGAGATTTCATTGCCTATGGTTTCTTCTAGGATTTTTATAGTTTCAAGACTTCATTTAAGCCTTTTATCCATTTTGAGTTTATTCTTGCGTATGATGTAAGTTGGTGGTCTAAGTTCATTTTTTTTTCTTGCATGTATCTGTCCACTTTTCCCAACACCACTTATTGAAGAGGCTGCCTACTTCACCGTGTGCTCTTGCCTCCTTTGTCAAATAGTAATTGACCATAAAGGCTTGTATCAATTTCTGGAGTCTCTGTTCTCTTCTATTGGTCTATATTAGTGATGGCGAACCTATGACACACGTGCCAGAAGTGACACGCGAACTCATTTTTTTGGTTGATTTTTCTTTGTTAAATGGCATTTAAATATATAAAATAAATATCAAAAATATAAGTCTTTGTTTTACTATGGTTGCAAATATCAAAAAAATTCTATATGTGACATGGCACCAGAGTTAAGTTAGGGTTTTTCAAAATGCTGACACTCCGAGCTCAAAAGGTTTCCCATCAGTGGTCTATATGCTTGTTCTTTTGCCAGCACCAGCCTGTTTTGATTATAGTGGCTTTGTAGTACAGCTTGACATCTGGTACTGTGATCCCTCCAACTTTATTTTTTTATTATTATTGATTTCAGAGTGGAAGGGAGAGGGAGAGAGATAGAAACATCAATGATGAGAGAGAATCATTGATAGGCTGCCTCCTGCATGCCTCCCACCCGGGACCGAGCCTGAAACCTGGGCATGTGCCCTGACAGTGAATCGAACCGTGACCTTCAGATTCATAGGTCGATGTTCACCACTGAGCCACACTGACCAGGCTGATCCTTCCAACTTTGTTTTTCTTTCTCAAGATGGCTATGGCTGTTTGGGGCCTTTTTTGGTTCCATCTAAATTTTTAGAGTCTAGGTTCTAGGTCTATGAAATATGGGTAGCAGATACAAAATTAACACCCAGAAATTGATGGCATTTTTATTCACCAATAATGAATTATCAGAAAGAGAAACTAAACATAAGCAATCTACTTACCATTGCAACAACAACAAAAAATTAAGATACATAGGTATAAACGTAACCAAGGATGCAAAAGACTTGTACTCAGAAAACTACAGGACATTGAAAACAGAGACAGAGGAAGATATAAATATGTGAAAGAATATACCATGTTCATAGATTAGTAGAATTAACATCATTAAAATGCCCATACTACCCAAAGCAATCTATAGATTTAATGCAATTCCATTAAAATATCAAGGGCATATTTCACAGATTTAAGAACACCTAGAAACACAGGTAATTTGTTATGTGAGCACACAACCTCACAGACATGCACAGTATAAAACTCCAAGGAGTGGATAGAAAATTGTTTCCTTTCATACAAATATTAAGGAAACAATTACTGGGCACAGAAATATATATACAGGGTGTCCCAAAAAAAGTGTATATGCACTTTAATAGCTGATAGCTCAATTTTGAAGATAAAATATATTTTAATAAACACTGCCTTTATAAATATTCTAAATGTGTGTTTACATTTTTGGGATATATATTCCACTGAGTGGAAGATTATATATATAATGTCCTGTACATTCTACTCTTCATAGCTACCAAAATAGATAAGTAGTCATTCTCCTTCTCCTGTAAGGGATGCAGTATGTTCCTGGCCTTCCAATGGGGATTTTAGAAATGAATTGTCCTGGAGGTATATAAGTGAAATTGCCTGTGTAACAACCTAACCTGTTTATAACCGTACCTTATATTTGTACGGTTTGCTTCTAAGACAGTGTTCTGGACACTGAGCTATAAATTTGCGAGTGTACAGGTGGATATTGTGGGGTGGGAGTGTTAGGGGAGCTTAGTGTTAAAAAGATCCCTCAAATTCTTATGTGCACCAGACATTGTCATTAGAAAATAATTTCTATAGTTTACATTTAATTCCTTTACTAGTTTCAAAGTATAATTTAGGTTAATTCAATACAAATGCATGTAACAATGTTCAAGTTTTCAGCAATACTTTACTATAGCAAATACTGTATATTAATGAAGATATTTTTATGTGATTATCTTTAAAAAAATTTGACTTTATCCATTTTAAGTCATTTTGGGAACTCCTGGTCTATTTATTTCAAACTATGCCTGCTAAATTACACTCCAATTTCCCTAACCTGATGATATTCCATTAAAAATGTTCTATGTATGAAAAATTTCACTATATGAGCATCTCTTCAAAATTATAATTTGGTTTTGGGTTTACCATTATATATTCTGGTGTTTCTTTAATCTGATTTTGAAATGTTATACTGATTTAGGTAAGAATTTATTATTATTATAACTGTTTTAAAAAGCAATTACCCTTAGGCATAGTCATATAATAAAGTCCTTAACATCACTGCATTCAAAATTTTTCTTTCTTCCTAAACATTAGTAGGTACAATATGGAAGGAAGATGGGCCCTAAAACAAGTAAAACTATACAGAAAGTAGATATGGGACTTCTAACATGTTGAGAATACTATTCTGAAATTATTTTTCTTAATTCTAAAAAGAAATATTTCAAAATAGTATTTTCAACACGTTAGAAGTCCAAAGAACTTGTATACATATATATTCATAACCCATTGACACAGACAATAGTGTGGTGAAGGCCTGGGGCGGAGGATGGGTGCTGGCTATAAGGTGTCAATGGGGAAATAAGGGGGGGGGGGGCATCTGTAATACTTTCAACAATAAAAATTGTTTTTTAAATCTCTACAAAGTTTAGAGAAACTCTCTGAGTCTTCACTCTTGAAAATTAAAGAAGTTCTCGGGGGAAGAAAACATTAGTTTTACCTACAACTATCTTAGTCTTTTATTAATTAATTATTTTTTATTTTATGGTTTATTTTTATTTTTTAAATGTTTTTATTGCTTTTAGAGAGTGGAAGGAAGAGGGAGAGAGCCCGTAACCAGGCCTGTGCTCTGACCAGAATCAAACCAGCAACATCCTAGTGCATGGGAGGATGTTCAACCAACACACTGGCTGGGCAAATTCTTTTTCATTTTAAAATGCTCTTTATTTCGAAACTCTGGGGGCATGTGTAAGGCATGTTCACAAGTTTGAAGTTATGTACAAAGCACTTTCTCTCACTTCCCATCTGCTCTGCTTTTGCTCTGTACCTACTGCTATAAACTGGACCTTTTGTATCTTAATATATACAGTTCTTAGTCATTAGGAACATGCAGGTAATGGTTTAGGGAACTACATGGGGAACCTGCTTCAAAATAGGGAATAAGCAGCTACAGATTAAAACAGTAAGACATTAACACTCACTGAGACAAGACAGAGGAAGGAGGCAAGATTAACCCATAAACTTGGGATTGTGAGCTTCCAGAGCAGCAAAGAACACACTGAGCACAACTCATTAATCCAGGGGTCCTCAAACTACAGACCGCGGGCCACATGCGGCCCACCGAAAACATTTATCCGGCCCCCGGGGTGTTTTGCCGCCGCTGCCTGTTGCTTAGCAGCTGACCGTCCTGGCCCAGTGCGCATGTGTGGAATGTGTGCTGCCCTCCGACTCCCCTCCTCCTCTCCGTCTCTGGTGTGATCGGAGGAGTCACGAGCTTGCCTGTGCAGAGCTGCTGCTGCTTGAGGACCGAGGTAAGAACAAGTTAGGATTTTTTTTTTTGAAGTTAGGAGAGCCTTATTTTTGAAGTTTTGTTTTTTTACTTCAAAATAAGATATGTGCAGTGTGCATAGGAATTTGTTCATAGTTTTTTTTTAAACTATAGCCCAGCCCTCCAACAGTCTGGGGGACAGTGAACTGGCCCCCTATTTAAAAAGTTTGAGGGCCCCTGCATTAATCCTTTTGAAACTGGACAATTGGGTCCGGGCTGCCTGTCACTACTTGAGCCAATTAAGCATAGAGGGTTGAATCACATATGAGCATTATTCCAATAATGCTGACTGTACGGGAGAGTAGCAGGTAATCCAAGAAAATCTGCTCTGCACTCCCCTACAAGCCAGCTGCTTATATGGGGTAGAAGGACAAAGATTACATGGGAAAGTAGGAAAAAGGAATAAGAAAGGGTATGTAAAACTAGAAATGGGTATTAGAGGCATGGGGAAGTAGGCAAAAGGAATAAACATGGGTGGAGTCCTGGCTGGTCTTGTTCAGTGGATAAAGTCTGAGTCCTCGGACCAAATGGTTGTGGAATCAATTCCCAATTAAGAGCACTGTTCCTCAGTTTCAGGTCCCCCGGCATTGGTAGGGTCATGTGTGGGAGGCAACCAAAGGCTGGGTCCCTCACATGGATGTTTCTCTCACTCTCTCTCTCCTCTTCCTTCCTCCTTTCCACTCTCTCTAGAAATCAATGGAAAAATATCCTCCAGTGAGGTTAAAAAAGGAATAATAAAAATGGGTATAATGGGTACAAGATTACAGGCAATGCAGGATGGGAGTTTGCAAAGGTCAGGCGCCTCTAGTTTCCATAACAAGGCTGTTAATCCCTTGATAAACATAGGCAGCTCTCGGATGAGGGGGATGGGCCATATTTCCAGGTTAGTTCCCAGGTCCCAGGACATACAATTCCCAGGCAGGTTAGAATGTGTGTTCTTTAATCAGAACAAAATAATCACTGTTAGCAGAACATGAATCATATTTTTGTCCCTAATACTTTGTTACAGAGCAGTAAGGACTAGGAAATTCCATGGCAAATGAAAAAGGGAAACTGAGACAGGAAAGTTAAAACAAGGCCAAACAGTGTGGGCAATTGTCAGCCAGCTTGTAACTAACATGCCGTTATCTTCCCCAGCCAAGGACACTTGAGAGCAAATGTTAAAACACCCCTAAGGAGAGAACGCAGAAAAGGAAGTGGGAACAGGAAAGGGAAAAGAGCAGTTTTACTCCCTAAGCAGAGAATCCAGCAGTCTCAAGTCTTGGCAAGATAAAATTGCCAGGTGCTTCTCATGAATTCTGGGAAGGCCACAGCAAAGTAAAAAGGGAGCTTGAGAATTAATATGTACCAAAATATTCAGCGGAGGAATTTTGAAACCTATAGACAGGAGGTATATAATGCCTCAGACCCCCACCCAACTAGCTCTTCGGATAGGCTGAGAGCCCATCTGTGCTTTAGAAGCCAGATGTACAGGTTTGCTTGCTTTGCTTCTTTAATAAAGGTGCATGCTTTAATTGCTTTGTGAAATTGGCTTCATCACAATACAATCACGTCTCTACTATAAATGCATTTATATAAGAAGAAGACAAGAGCGAGGTTGGGGAAAGCTCTCTTCCTCTGACTCAGGGCAGTGTTGGAAATGCTAGAAACAGTCATTAATTCTTACAATATCCTAAGAAATTACTAACATTAATTACCTTCCCAGATGAAAGCAATGTGACTCCATAGCTTTGTTACAGAATTTACCAGGTGACTGAAAAATACACAGGAGTACTTGGAGACACAGGAAAAACCCATTTATTTTCATGTACTAGTACAATCACTCAGGGGAGACTGTTTCTCTCCAAATCGTGAGCAAACCAATATGAAGGAAGCTGTCCCTTTATACCCTTTGGTTTCTCTGCCCCCCCAAATATGGATGGGACTTCTGGACCTTCGGAAGGGATGGGGGCCATGAGACCACACCTAAAGGCCTGCCCTGGTGCCAGCACTGATAACTCCCTCTGGAGGTTATGTATTGTTCATGGTTTATGGCCTCTGTAAATGGGAGTACTTAGGTTTTAAACAGGTCTTGCAAGGCCAGATAATTAAGGAAGGGGCAGTGACTACAATATAGGCTAACAAGAATGTACATTAGGTACAGATTCAGATTGCTAGCCCCCCCAAAATGTCTTATTTTCCCCATCCTACTTTTTGATAGTCATATCTACCTGACATTCCACCACCATTTCTTTTATTTTTAAAATTTATTTTACTTGTTGAGAGTATTACAGATGCTTTCTATTATTCCCCCTTTGGCCTCCTCTATCCATCTACCACCCCACCCTAGGCCTTCACCTATCTATTGTCTGTGTCCATAGTCTGTCCATATCCTTATAAATCATTTGGTTAATATCTTCCTGCCCTCCTTCCTACCTTCCCTCTGAGATAAGGACTGGAAATAATGGTGACCATTCCCCACAGTGCCTGCTGTGAGCTACATAGAGATGCCCAAACACTTGTTGTCTAATTATGAGGCAGGGCAAATGCCACTAAGGAGAATGGTAATGAAGTAAAAAAAAAATAAGTTCCAACTATGGGTTTGAACAGGGAGCCTCGATTTCAGGGGTAAAAGTCATGGCTGATACAAGAAAGTGGCTTGTAAAAAATTTTCAAAAACCAGATTCTATCTTTACAAGATGACAAATAAGCACTTTACAAGTCTACTTTCAGGAAATAAAATAAAGAAAAGAACTCTGAAACTTTCATTTTTTTATTCTTCTGATCTTTCTCTAATTCTTTGACCTTCAGATGAAATATATATTTTCCCTGATCTTACTTTCCAATATAAATATAACAAGAAAACATTGGGTATAAGCATATCTAACTCCCTCAAATATACATGGTTTGGTGATTATAAATATTAATGGATGATGTATATGATAACATATTTCTGAAGTGATGAATTGCTTTCTAAAAGGACAAATATAAATGTCTACATAATTGAAAATAAGTCAGCTTTCTCTCTTTTATTTGCTATACTCAATCTGTGCCAGAGTGACTTAAATTCAGTTTCCACTTAAATAACATTTCAGGAAACAATTCATGTTAATTTGATGAGATTTATTTTTACTTCATACTACTGTTTTTCAAAATTACGAATTGCCTGTCTTGACACTAAGGCATCCATGATGATTAACTTGGCTGTTTACTCAATTATTTCTTTCTAAAATTAGAAACTTCAAAGCAGTTTTGTATTTAAATGACTCACACTCCAGTAACACTGGTGATCAATCATTTTAAGTTAATGATTAAAAACAGTAAATGTTCCTCTACTCTCCAACGCTACTCTATATGTGTCAAACATAGCAGACTCTATTTATTATCACTACAATTTAACACATGCCAGAAAATATGAGGCAGCATGGATAAAACAGTAGGCAGGGATTTATATTCTTAATATCTGTTTTAAATGGTTTTTAAAATGGCTATTCTCAATTGAAATATGTTATTTAGTAAGCCATGTTCTTTTAAGATTTGTTATGCCCTCGGAAAAGTTTTGTTTTTTAAAAAACGGGTTTCATGATTACGTATAGAAGATAGAACATAACAATTTCCTAAATGTTTTCAAAATCACTTAATTACTCCCAGAGAATTATTTGTGTAGAACAAAAAGTGAAGTGTTAGTACTTCTCATTTTAGCAGCTGTAATTTAGATATTATACAGATTAATTTACCTTAATTAAAAATTGAAACTATTAATTCAATCAAAAATGATAATGGTTATGTGTTCAAAGAATGCAAAATAACAATGAGCTACCTACCTGGAACAACAAATTTCACAATACATTGTGTTTTTTATAGTAATAGCTTCTTATGCCATGTAATTTAAGGACTCACTTCTGAGTCATTTCTTGATATTAAGATGGAAAACGAACATAGATATACATAATTTGCTCACCAACTGGCTGCTCTTTCTCTCTAATCCTTCTTCATTCCTTTTATTCTTCCTGCTACCGGTTGTCTGAGGTCTCCTCTGTCTACACTCTCTTCCTAAGTGACCTTACTCTATTTCATAGTTGTCTATTTCAACTAGCTCTCAATTTACAAGACTTGCCTGTTGTTCAATTTATAACTCAATAAGGTTTGTTGGCACTTTGTCCTTCAACTTTTAAGAGTTCTTTTAGTAAAGCTTCAGTCCTTTGTTTGTGGTATAAGATCTACTGATTGTCAATTGCCTTTTGATTTTATTTATTATTAACTAGAAGCCTGGTGCACAGATTCATGCACCGGTAGGGTCCCTCTGCTTGGCCTGCATGCACCCTCTCGCAATCCGGGACCCCTTGGGGGATGTCGGAGAGCTGGTTTTGGCCTGATCCCCATAGGCCAGGCTGAAGGACCCCGCCAGTGCATGAATCTGTGCACCTAGCCTCTAGTATGCATATAAGATCTTTGGTTAATCTCTTCCCACCCTCCCCACTCCCTCCTTCCCTCTGAGATTCATCAATCTGTTCCATGTTTCCATGCCTGTGATTTCTTCTCCTGCATTGAGCATCTGCCCCCTGGTGGTCAGTGTGCATCATAGCTACTGGCTGGTCAGCTGGTTGGCTGGTTGGCTGGTTGTTTAGGCATTTATCTATAACTAGTGGCCAGGTGCATGAAATTTGTGCATGGGGGGGGGAGTGTCTCTCAGCCCAGCATGCACTCTCTCTAATCTGGGACCCCTCACGGGATGTCCAACTAACGGTTAAGGCCCAATCCTGTCAGACATCCCTCTCACAATCCAGGACCACTGTCTCCTAGTTGCTTGCCTGCTTGCCAGCCTGATCGCTCCCTAACCACTCCCCTGCCAGCCTGATGGCCCCCAACTTCCCTCCCCTGCTGACCTGGTCACCCCCAATGGCCCTCCACTGCTGGCATGATCTCACCCCCAACGGCCCTCCCCTGCCAACCTGGTCACACCCAATTGCCCTCCTCTGTTGGCCTGATCACTCACAATTGCCCTCCCCTGCCAGCCATCTTGTGGTGGCCATCTTGTGATGACATGAGGGCAGCCATCTTGTGGTGGCCATCTTTGTGGTGACCATCTTGTGGCAACATGAGGGTGGCTATCTTGTGGCAGCCATCTTTGTGGCAGTCATCTTGTGGGAGGGGA
>NW_006284941.1:290428-292929 GCF_000327345.1 Myotis davidii
TTTCACATGTACATATCTATAATAATAAAAGTGCATGCTAATTAGACTGGACAGCTGAAAGGTTAATATCTAATTAGACCAGATGTCCTTCCAGATGAAGCTGAGGCTGGAGGGAAGCTGGTGCCGGCAGCTGGGGGAAGGAAAGCCTTCTCTTGAATGAATTTTATGCAGTGGGCCTCTAATATATATATATATATATTTTTTTTTTCCTGCCATTCATTTCAATGCAATAAAATTTATTACTCTTTCTTATGTTGTCCCAGGATTTATTTTTATCAGAATTAGAAAGTCTTTCTCTACACCATGTTTAAAGAGTAATACATTCAATTTTCTTCTGGAGTTGTTATGATTTTATTCTTATTTTGAGATCTCTAGAATATTTAGAGTTTATTCTTGTGTATGGTATGAGACATGGGTCAAACTTTATATTGTGGTACAGTTATTTATTTAAAAGTTTATCTTTACCCCAGGGGTTTGAGATGCCATCTTTATCTTATACTAAATATCTGTATGTTCTGAGCTTCAGTTTGGGACTTTCCATTCTAAAGCAATCATGCGTGTGACAATTTCTTTGTCTGTACCTCCTGGCTCTAATTTTAGAGATAGTATAACATGTTTTAATATAACCCTCTCTCAGTGTTTGCTTTTTAAATTTTTCTTGATTATTTTTTTATTTTTAAAAACAATTTTTTAGTGTTGCTTTATTATTTTTTGATTGATTGGTTGGTTTAAATTTTACTGAGAAAGGCTTGTTACAGCTCTGAAGAAAGCCCCTCCTTCTTGGGGCATCTTCCTTAGATACAGGACTAGGTAGAGCTGGGGCTGCTGGAGTCCAGTAGTAGCGGCTCATCCAGCTCTACACTAACACTGACTCTCCCTCTATCCACTGCAGAAAGCCTAACTGAGCCTGACATTCCTGCAGACTTCAGATCCAATCCAAGGAAGAGACCTATAAGAAAGGCACACCAGGTCCACCAAGACACAGAATGTTCACAGCCGCTCTGTTTGTAATAGTAGCAAGTTGGAAACAAGTAGGACAGACAGAGAAGGAAGCCCCTGCAGTGGCTTCCAGGCTAGGCTGAAAGTCTAGCACCAGGGAACTTAGAAACATCCATAGGCACATGTGAAAGAAAAGCCAGAGTTGGCTTGCCTTGAACTCTGCCCTCTCAGTTAGGAAATGAGGAACCCGGAGCCATAGAAGCCGAGGAAGTCAAGTTCACAAACCCTCAGGGTTCCTCTCCTTATACTGCCAGAATGCACTGGAACCTCACTCCCCATGGCCCCCTCACAAGGCACTTCCAAGAGGCAACCTTCAACGAAGATGATTCAGAACAGCATCAATCAGCAAAAATGGCAGGTGATGCCCTACCCGGTTTGGCTCAGTGGATAGAGTGTTAGCCTACAGACTAAGCAGGGGTGGGCAAACTTTTTGACTCGAGGGCCACAATGGGTTCTTAAACTGGACCGGAGGGCCGGAACAAAAGCATGGATGGAGTGTTTGTGTGAACGAATATAAATGCAAAGTAAACATCATTACATAAAAGGGTACGGTCTTTTTTTTTTCTTTTTTAGTTTTATTCATTTCAAATGGGCTGTAGTTTGCCCATGGCTGGAAAGGGTCCCTGGTTTCATTCCAGTCAAGGGCACATGTCTGGGTTGTGGTTAGATCCCCATTAGGGGGCATGCAGGAGGCAGCCAATGGATGATTCTCTTGGATGATTCTCTCTCATTGGTGTTTCTCTCTCCCCCTCTTCCTTCCTCTATTAAATCAATAAAAATATATATATTTTTAAAAATAGAAGGTGAGGATTAGATGGTCCAGAGAAACTGGCCCACAGACTCTCCTGAAAACCGAGGCAGCTCCATTGTTCTTCACAAGTCTCAAAGTGTCCAGGGAACCTTGTGGGCCAGCTGAAGGAAGCTTTGGCTCAGGGTTTTGTCATCTCTTCCTGCTGGTGAGAAGAATAGGAGCCAGCAGGAAGGGAAACCCACAGAACAAGAACCAGAGGCATATCAGGGGTTGCCTGCAGAGAAGTTACAGCTGGCTCAGGAGCTCATTGCACTGGGTGGGAGTCACCTGGATGAGAATAAGCCAATGCCTGGGTTATACCTAAAATCCCAGGAGAGCCCCATGCTGCCACCACCAAACCAGGCTCTAAATCCAGAATTTGACTATCCATATCTCAAAAGGGACTTAAGTCAGAGTTTTGAAAACTGGATCTTTTTCATATGCATTTAAAATAAAACTCATGTTAAAAATCAAGTAAACAAACAAAACAAAACAAAAAATGTTTCATGGCATAAACACCACTCATGTTATAATAGGACTAGAGGCCCGGTGCACAAAAATTTGTGCACTCGGGGGGGGGGAAAAGGGGGATTTCTCAGCCTGGCCTGTGCCCTCTCGCAGTCGGGGACCCCTCAGGAGATAACGGCCTGCAGGCTTAGGCCTGCTTCCTAGTGGCAGAGGGCAGGCCCAATCCCTAGGTGCAGCCCCTATA
>NW_006284941.1:293757-298223 GCF_000327345.1 Myotis davidii
TCTGGGGTTTTGTTTAGCTTCTATATTTGTAACAATGTTTCAAACTGCAAGCTCAGAGGCTGGCAGCGGCAGGCGGCGGGGAACGTAGTCCTCCGTTACTGAAGCAAGTAAGCCTCATGTTAGTTTCAAGCTGCCTGGCTGCCGGCTGCCATCTTGGCTGGCAGTTAATTTGCATATCTCCCTGATTAGCCAATGGGAAGGGTAGCGGTCATACACCAATTACCATGTTTCTCCTTTATTAGATAGGATATTCAATTAGATGTGGAGTGTATCAAGAAATCTCAAAGGAAAATTTGTTTGGTTTTTGTTTTGTTTTGTTTTGTTTAACTAATCCTCACCTGAGGATGTGTTTTTATTTATTTTAGAAAGAGAAAAAGGGAGAGGGACAGAGAGAGAAACATCAATGTGAGAGAGAAATATCAATCAGTTGCCTTCCAAACATGCCTCTACTAGGGATGGAACCTTCAACCTGAGTATGTGCCCTGACCTGGAATAGAACTCACAACCATTCTGTGCATGGAGGACACTTCAACCAACTGAGCCATACCAGCCAGGGCAAAGAAAAAATATTTTTAATAAAATGAAAATGTAATTTTCCCCAAAACTGCTCCTTCACAAAAGATCTATGGTCAGAATTTCCCAGATTCCATTTGAGAAGATGATGGAGTATCATAGACACTAGTGATTTCACTGACAGTTTTATTACTAACAGAGCTCCATAGGAGGTGCAGATAGTGACCATGACAGCTGCTTAAATTTAGCATTGTTTTGCCAGGTGTCGTTAGATTTTTGCTTTTATTTTGTTCGTTTTTTGTTGTTGTTGTTGTTGATGTTTTTTAAAAATCCACTTTGGGAATCAGTTTTGTTTTTCCCTTTGATAAGGTTAGAAATATTGTAGCCTTACAAGCACCTTATTTCACTCTGAGTTCAAATTTTAATTCTCTCAGTATCACTGTTATTTGTAGTAGGCAGATTTAATTGCTCCATTAGTTGCCCATGGAAGCATCAAATGGAGCAATTTAAACCAGACCTTATTTCCTAGTGTCAGATCCATAGAAATACTTTTTAAGATCTGAAAAAATTATTTACTTTTCTATTCAGCAATATTGATACCACTCATGGTGGTTCTATACAGAAAACTGTATCTATATATTTTGAAAAAAAAGATATATAATGTAAGCCCCCTGACAAGGGCATTTAGGAAAAAACAGTTCATTTGCTGGTTGGATAAGATTGTATACCTTGGTGATGATGGAATCTGATTTATCAGTGCCCACTACTCCTCATTACCATTTTAGGGACTTTCCTGATTTTCTGATGATCTTCCCAATTGGGCAGCATGTCTTAGAAGCTTAGCAAGGCTCAACTGTTGAAACAAACAAAAAGTTTCTTGTGTCGAATGGCCACATTTTCAGATGTGATATTTTACCTCCCAATTTTATTTTCAAAAAAATAAATCTAAAATTTTAAAAAATGCTAGTTCGAGACAGATTTTTTATCACAACTGCCTTGAATTATGAGTTCAGTAACATTTCAAGTATTATTTCTTTGTTTCAATTACAAATGAGATTTAGAATGAAATATCCAGAAACTAATGATTCAAGACAAAATTAAAAAGAGATTTGATGAAATATTGTTCGCCTCTAAAATACTCATGAGGGGGTTGGAGGTCTGGGTGAAAGAGATGAAGGCATTAAAAAGTAGTTTGATAATTGCAAATAGTCACAGTGATGTAAAGTACAGCATAAAGAATATGATAAATAATATTGTGATAACTATATATGGTGGCAGTTGGATACTGGAAATATTGGGGAAAATACTTTGTAAAGTATATGATTGTCTAACTACTATGTTGTACACTTGAAATCAATACCGAATAATATTAAAAATAAACTGGAATTGTAAAATAAAAATAAAAACACACTAAAAATAATCTTAAGTTTTATTTTTATTTTTATGTATTTTTATTGTTGATAATATTACAGATATCTCACATCCTTTCCTCTTCTCCCAGTCCCTATGCACCCTAACAAATTCTTCACTACCCTATCACTCATGTCAATGGGCTATGCATATCCTATATAATAAAGAGGTGATATGCAAATTGACCATCACACCCTTGCACAAGATGGCCGCCCCCATGTGGTCAAAAGATGGCCACCACAAGATGGCCAGCAGGGGAGGGCAGTTAGGGTTAATCAGGCCAGCAGAGGAGGGCAGTTGGGGGCAACCGGGCCTATAGGAGAGGCCAGTGAGGGGCAACCAGGCCTGCAGGGGAGGGCAGTTGGGGGAAACCGGGCCTACAGGAGAGGCCAGTGAGGGGCAACCAGGCCTGCAGGGGAGGGCAGTTGGGGGTGATCAGGCCTGTAGGGGAGGGCAGTTGAGGGCAACTGGGCCAGTAGGGGAGCAGTTAGGTGTCGATCAGGCGGGCAGGGGAGTGGTTAGGGGGTGATCAGGCTGGCAGGCAGAAGGACTTAGGGGCAATCAGGCAGGCAGGCAGGCGAGCGGTTGGGAGCCAGCAGTCCCAAACATCCCCTAAGAGGTCCCAGATTGGAGAGGGTGCAGGCTGGGCTGAGGGACACCCCTTCCGTAGTACACAAATTCCGTGCCCTGGGCCTCTATTCTATATATATAAAAGTCTAAACGACTGGCTGATCAGCTGGTAACTATGATGCCTACTGACCACCAGGGGGCAGACGCTCAATGCAGGAACTGCCTAGTGACAGCAACTTTGCAGAGTGACCTCTTGCACTCGGGGATCTCTCAGGGGATATTGGCCCGCTGGTTTCGGCCTAATCCCCACAGGCCAGGCCAAGGGACCCCAAGTCGTAGACCAACATCCCCCAAGGAATGTAGCAGTGCCAGAAGCAGCAGGCAGAGGAGAGAAGGCCAAGTGGGGGCCGGGCATTCATCCTGGACCGCTGTGCCTGCTGCCACCACCACAGTTCTCTGCAGTGCTGCTGCAGAGGTGAAAGAGGCTCCCATGGCTGCAGCTGGGCTCGCCAGCCGTGAACCCAGCTTCTGGCTGAGAGGTGCTCCCACTGTGGGAGCACAGTGTTCACTACAGAAGTGGTGTCCATTTCTAATTTTTTGAGGAAACTCCATACTGTTTCCACAGTGGCTGCATGAGTCTACATTTCCACCAGCAATGAACTAGTGTACCCTTTTCTCCACATCCTTGCCAGCACCTGTTTGTTGATTTTTTGATGATAGCCATTCTGATAAATGTGAGGTGATTTTTTCATTGTGATTCTAATTTGCATTTATCTGATGATTAATGATTTTGAGCATTTTTTTTCATATGTCTTGCATATTTTTATGTCCTTTTTGAAGAAATGTCTATTCAGGTCTTCTGAACAATTAGATTGTTTGTCATCCTTTTGTTGAGTTGTATGAGTACTTTATATATTTTGTATATTAACCTCTTATCAGATATATCTTTGGAAAATATGTTCTCCCAAACAGTGGGTTTCCTTTTAATTTTGATGGTGGTTTCTTTTGCAAAGCAAAAACCTTTTATTTTGATGTAGTCCCACTTGTTTATTTTCTCCTTAGTTTTCATTGCCCTAAGGGAGGTATCCATTAACGTATTGCTACTTGAAATATCTGAAATTTTACTGTGTATGTTCTCCTCTACAATTTTTATGGTTTCATGCCTTAAATTTAAGTCTTTTATCCACCTAATTTTATTCTTATTCTTATGTATGGTGTAAGTTAGTGGTCTGATTTCATCTATTTGCATGGGTCTGTCCAGTTTTTCTAGCACTATTTATTGAAGACACAGTCTTTACTCCATTGTACATTCTTGCTTCCTTTCTCAAATATTAATTGACCATAATAGTATGGGGCAATTTCTGGGGTCTCTGTTCTGATCCATTGGTCTTCATGCCTGTTCTTGTGCAAGTACCAGGGTATTTTGGTTATATTGGCTTTGTAGTATAGTTTGCATTTAAGTTTAGACCCCTCCTACTTCTTTCTTCTTTCTCAAGATTGCTGGAGCAATTTGGTGTCTTTTATGATTCCATATAAATTTTGGAAGTATTTGTTCTAGCTCTGTGAAGTATGACATTGGTATTTTAATAGGGAGTGTATTTAATCTGTATATTGCTTTGGGTAGTACAAACATTTTAATGACGTTAATTCTTTCAATCCATGAACTTGGTATACACTTCCATTTGTTTGCAACGTCCTCTATTTCTTTTTTTTAATTAAATCTTTATTGTTCAGATTATTACATTTGTTACTCTTTTTCCCCCCATAACTCCCCTCCTCTCAGTTCCCACCCCACCCTCCACCCTCACTCCCCACCCACTGTCCTCATCCATAGGTGCACGCTTTTTGTCCAGTCTCTTCCCACATCTCCCACACCCTTTTCCCCCCCAAGAATAGTCCATTCCCTTTCTATGTCCCTGATTCTATTATAATCACCAGTTCATTCTTTTCATCAGATGATTTATTCACTTGAT
>NW_006284941.1:299705-300624 GCF_000327345.1 Myotis davidii
TTCTTTCCTTCTAGTTGTAAATTTCCACCCAGCCAGCCTTCCTGTGGTTCTGGGTGATGTCCGTTCAATCTTTTAGTTGTATTTTTGATGTGGTTGTGTGAGGCAGCAATCTCTGATGTATACCTATGCCGCCATCTTGGTTTCTCCTATTTCTTTTTTCAATACCCTGTAGTTTTAATAAGTACAGGTCTTTTACCTCCTTGGTTAAGTTTATTCCTAGGTATCTTATTTTTTTGTTGTTTATGCAATGGTAAATGGGATTGCTTTTTTTAGTTTCTCTTTCTAAGAATTCATTATCAGTGTATAAAAATGCCAGCAATTTATGGATGTTGATTTTGTATCCTGCTACCTTGACAAATTCATTTATTAAGTCTTGTAGTTTTGTGGTGGATTTTTAGGGTCTTATATGTACAACTAGAGGCCCGGTGCCTGAAATTCATACCTGGAGGGGTGTCCCTCAACCTGGCCTGCACCCTTTCTAATCTGGGACCCCTTGGAGGATGTCCAACTGCCAGTTTAGGCCCAATCCCTCTCACAATCCAGGACCACTGGCTCCTAACCACTCACTTGCCTGCCTTCCTGATTACCCCTAACCACTTCTGCCTGCCAGCCTGATCTCCCCCTAACTACTCCCCTGTTGGCCTGATTCACACCTAACTGTTCCCCTTCTGGCCAGATCACCCACAACTGCCCCCCCCACCAGTCTGATCACCCACAACTACCCTATGTAGTTTTGTGGTGGATTTTTAGGGTCTTATATGTACAACTAGAGGCCCGGTGCCTGAAATTCATAAATGGAGGGGTGTCCCTCAACCTGGCCTGCACCCTTTCCAATCTGGGACCCTGCAGGGATCGGGCCTAAACCAGCAGTCAGACATCCCTCTCACAATCCAGGACCACTGGCTCCTAACCACTCACC
>NW_006284941.1:300814-316626 GCF_000327345.1 Myotis davidii
CTTCCCTGCCGACCTGGTTGCCCCCAACTGCCTTCCCCTGCTGGCCTGATCACCCACAACTACCCTCCCCTGACAGCCTGATCACCCACAACAGCCCTCCCATGCCACGACCCACCTCCTCTGCCAGCATCTGCCTCCTCCACATGAGGTGGCAGAGATGCTGGGACCAGCCTCCACTGCACCACTCAGAACTGCGGGACACCCAGGCCTACTGCCCAAAGTGGCCACTGGGCCCTGCCTCTGCTGTGCATGCAGCCATCTTGTGGTGGCCATCTTGTGGCGGTCATCTTGTGACGACATAGCAAGAGGGCATTGCATGAGGTTGTGACGTCACCTAGGTTTTTATTATCTGTAATAATAAAAGCTTAATATGCTAATTAGACTGAACAGCCGAACGACCTTCTGGACATAATTCCAGATGTCCTTCCCAATGAAACTGGGGCCAAGGCAGAGGTGGTTGGGGCAATCAGGCAGGCAGGCAGAGGGATTAGGGGCGATCAGGCAGGCAGAAGTGGTTAGGGTTAATCAAGCAGGTAGGCAGACAGGCTAGCGGTTAGGAGCCAGTGGTCCTGGATTGTGAGAGGGATGTCCAACTGCCAGTTTAGGTGCAATCCTTTGGCAGGATCCATATTGATTGTTCAGTAAAATTCATCTGTAAATCCTTTGGGATCAGGCCTAAACTGGCAGAATGACATCCCTCGAGGGGTCCCAGGTTGCAAGAGGGTACAGGCTGGGCTGAGGGACACCCCTCTCTGTATACGAATTCTGTGCACTGGGACTCTAGTATAGGATAACATGTCATCTGTGAATGATAGTTTTACTTTTTCCTTTCCATTTTGGATGCCTTTTGTCTCTTCTTCTTGTCTGATTGTTATGGCTAGGACTTCCAGTGCTATGTTGAATAACAGCGGTGAAAGCAGATATACTTGTCTTGTTCCTGTTCTTAAGGAAAATGCTTTAAGTTTTTGCCTATTGAGTATTATGCTGGCTGTAGGTTTGTCATAGACGGCCTTTATTATGTTGAGGTATGATCCCACTCTTCCCACTTTACTGAGTTTTTATAGTTAAAAAAGGTGTTGTATTTTGTCTAATGCTTTTTTTGCATTTATTGATATGAATTTTGGTTTTTATCTTTCAATCTGTTTATATGATGTATCACACTTATTGATTTGTGAGTATTGTACTAGCCTTGCATTGCCAGAATAAATCCCACTTGCTCATGGTATATGACTTTTTAATGTATTACTGAATGCAATTTGGTAATATTTTGTTGAGGATTTCAGTATCTGTATTCATCAGGGATATTGGCCATATTGAATGTTCAGTAAAATTCACCTGAAAATCCATTTGGGCCAGGACTTTTGTTGCTGGGAGTTTTTTTTTTTTTTTTTTTTTTTTTTTTTGTCAGTGGTGGGTTTTTTTGGGGGGAGGGGTTCTTTTTTTTTATTACTGCTTCAATTTTATCAGTGGTTATTGGCTTACTCAGGTTTTCTGATTCTTCCTGATTGAGTTATGGAAGATTGTATGTTTCTAGGAATTTGTCCATGTCACTCAGGTTGTCCAGTTGTTGGCATAAAGTTGTTCATAGTATTTGCTTACAATCCTTTGTATTTCTGTGGTGTTCATTATTATATTGCCTCTTTCATTTATGATTTTATTAATTGGGGTCTTCTTTGTTTCTTGATGAGTCTGGATAGGGGTTAATTAATTTTGTTTATCTTTTCAAAGAACCAGCTTTTAGATTTATTAATCTTTAGTACTGTGTGTGTGTGCATGTGTGTGTGTGTGTGTGTGTGTGTGTGTGTTATTTATCCACACTCTGGTCTTTATTTCCTTCATTCTATTTCCTCTGGATTTTTCTTGCTATTCTTTTTCTAATTCATTTAGTTGTAGGATTAGATAGTTTATTAGTCCTTTTTCTTGTTTCTTGTTATAGGCCTGTAGTGTTATAAAATTCCTTATCAGGACTGCTTTCATAGTGATCCATAGACTTTGGGTGGTTGAGTGTTCATTTCCATTTTTTTCCAGGAAGTTCTTAATTTATTGTTTGATCTCTTTGGTCACCCAGTTATTGCTTAATAACATGCTATTTAGCCTCCATGCATTTGAGTGTTTTTGAGGGTTTTTTGTTTGTTTGTTTGTTTACTGTAGTTCATTTTTAACTTCATGTTATTGTGATATGAGAAGATGCTTGATATTATTTTAATCTTCTTGAATTTGTATAGACTTGTTTTGTGTCCTAATATGCGGTCTGCCTTTGAGAATGTTCCATGTGCACTTGAAAAGAATGCATATTCTACTCTTTTGGGGTGCAATGTTCTATAAATATCAGTTGAATCCCACTGATCTAGTGTATCATTTAAGGCCTCTATTTCCTTGTTAATTTTTTGTCCAGAAGATCTATGCAGTGATGTCAGTGGGGTATCAAAATCCCCCACTATGACTGTATCACTGTCCATCTCCCCCTTAAAGTCCATCAAGATTTTTTTTTTTTATGTACACGGTGCTCCAATATTGGGTGCATATATGTTTACAAGGGTTCTATTTTCTTGTTGAGTCATTCCCTTGAGTATTATGAAGTGACCTTCTTTGTCTTTTGTTATGGCTTTGGTTTTGATATCTATTTTGTCAGATATAAGTATTGCTACCCCAGCTTTTTTTTCCTTTTCATTTGCATGGAATATATTTTTCTACCCCTTTACTCTCAATCTGTGTGTATCTTTTGTTCTGAGGTGGGTCTCTTGTAGACAGCATATATATGGGTCATAGTTTCTTATCTATTCAGACACATTATGTCTTTTGACTGAAGCATTTAATCCATTTACTATTGAGGTTGTTATTGACAGGTATTTATTTTTGCCCTTTTCATTTTCTTTATAACTATGATCCTCTCTCTTTTCTTCTTCTTAATGCAGTCCCTTTAACATTTCTTGCATTGCTGGTTTGGTGGAAATGTACTCCTCTAACCTCTTTTTGTCTGGAAAGCTTTTTATTTCACCTTCAATTTTAAATGATAGTCTTGCTGGATACAGTAGTCTTGAATTTTGGCCCTTGCTTCTTATTTCTTTGAGTACTTCATGCCACTCCCTTCTGGCCTAAAGTGTTTCTATGGAGAAGTCAGCTGACATTCTAATGGGAACTTCTTTATAGGTAATTTTCTGTATCTCTCCCGATGCCTTTAAGATTCTTTCTTTGTTTTTAATGTTTGCCATTTTAATTATGATGTGTCTAGGCATGGATCTCTTTGGGTTATTCTTGATTGGGACTCTCTGTGACTCTTAAACTTGTGTGACTTTTTCTTTCACCAGGTTGAGGAAATTTTTCTGTCATTATTTCTTTAAATAGATTCTCTGTTCCTTATTCAACCTCTTCTCCTTCTGGTATTCATATAATGTGGATGTTGTTACTTTTCATGTTGACCCAGGGCTCCTTTAAGCTATCTTCATGCTTTTTTTTTTTCTATTTGCTGATTTATTTGGGTAGTTATTTCTACCTTGTCTTCCAAATTGCTGATTCAGTCCTCTGCTTCAGCTAATCTACTTTTAATAACTTCCAGTGTGTTATTGATGTCAGATATATCACTCTTCATTTCTGTCTTGTTTATGTTCATCGTCTCTATTTCCCATTTCATACTGTTGTAATTTGCACTACGTTCAATAAACATCATTATAAACATTGCTTTGAACTCTATGTCTGATAGGTTGCTTGCCTCTAACTCATTTAGTTATTTTTTTTTTTTGGCGATTCCTTCTTTTTTCTAATTTGGGTTTGTTTTTTGTCTCTCCATTTTAGCTGTCTCTTTGTATTTGCTTCTATGTATTGAACTGCTATGCCTCCAAGTCTTTGTGGAATGGTCTTATGTGAAATATTTTGAGGGTTCCAGTGTGGTGGTCTCTTAGTTCACCTGAGCAGGATGCTCTAGGAATGCCCCTTGTGTGTGTTGTTTGGGCTCTCCTGTTATAATTGGGAGTTGATTGTTGGTGTTCCATTTGTGGGAGGAATCTCCCCTCCAACTTGCTACCAGCAAGGTTCAAGTCTAATGTCATTGTGCCAGTTGTTATACAGGTTCTTTGGGTACGCTATTTGTGGGGCTTACTGGGTTTTGCTCTTATGGTGTTGAATCTGATCCCTTGGTAGTATCCTTGGCCTCCTGGGAGCTTCTATAGTGAAGGTGAATGTGAATAACTGTCCCTTTCTGGACCTAGGCAACCTGATTAAGGTCAGAAAGGTTGAATCCCCTAATAGTCCAGTGGTCGGGGACTCCTTAGTCCAGAGGCTGGGTATGTCTTGAGTGTCATACCTTGCTTGTCCCTGTTCTGAGCTGTGCTTCCTTCCCCCATGAAGCTGGCCCACTAGCTGCAGGTGCTTGGGATCCTGCTGGCTTTTGCCTCACTGAGCAGTCCAAGATGGTGTCTGCAGCCGGGAACCAAGTTTCTGTTTCATCATCATAAGTTTTAAAAAGAAATATGGAATGACATTTTGAATAATATATGTTTATTTATATTTATATTTACATATACATGTTGGGCAAAAATAGGTTTACAGTGGTGAGTACATGAGAGTTTATGTTTGTATTGTGTATTATTTTTTATTATTGCATTATATTCTACATGAGAAACTGTAAGCCTACTTTGCCACTCCCTTTATGTACCTCTATACATATGTATGTGTATATTTTTCATAAAAATTACATTTATGTGTAGCAAATTTTAAGTAACAAGCTGAAATGTCAGTTCTTCAATTAAGAGGGGGAAGAACAAAACACACAGTTTCTTATCCCTAAATGTTATATAGGTAGAGAAGCCTCCATATACATAATTGTGTATAAAGTTAATTTTATATCACATCATGAAAGATGTAACTTAAAGTGTTGCAAGAAGAAAAAGTAGAGATTCCTTAAGTTCTTAGTGTTATAAATCATAAGGTAAAGAATACTTGAATAAGTTTAATATCCTCTACATGTACAGTATGATAAAATTTAAAGAAATCATAAAATACATCAGTCCACCAAACATTAAAACTTAAAAAAATAGGAAATTTTGGTAAATACTTTTTATAATTTATGCTGGCCACAATGGGCAGCAATCACTCTGAAATGTCTGTGCCAACAAAAACAAATTTTGAAGATCTAAGCTGTTTGTCTACGGGCTGAAATTATATGCCAGCAAGAGTTTGGAAACATGTGGGTCATGCACTGTGGAGAGTGTGGGCAGAGTAGAGCACATTCAGGAGAGAGGTTACTGGTTGAATAGAGGCCACACTACACAGAGAGTGAAATAAATATCCAAGCTTAGATAGGACACACTCAAAGCTAAACTGAGTTCTTCAAAGAAAAGCAAAGAACTCTGTTAAAAGGAGAGCCCACAACTCTATGAGCTATGAACAAGAAACAAAGACTGGAGTGTTTATAAAAACAAAACAAAACAAAACAAAACAAACAACAAAAACAAAACAGATAAAAATCAAAATGGGAAAACCAAACATCTCCTAGAAATGATCCAGATAAAATGCTGATAGATTATGGTGGAACCTATCCTAATGACCCACAGCTATCACCCCCACACAGCTTAAAGAGCGGACACACTGATTCCAAGGGCCGACAAAAGTGATGTTCTCCTCTAGATTATTTAAATAATGTTATGACTTGTTTATTAGTTTTATGGAGTTTCTATAACAATGAACCACAAACTGAGTGGCTTAAAACTAGGGACATTTATTGACTTATAATGGAGGCTAGAAGTCCAAAAATCAAGATATCAGCAGGACCATATTCCCTCTGAAACCTGCAGGAGGGAATCCCTCCTTGCTCAGCTTCTTGTGATTTTCCAGCAATCTTTGCATTCCTTGGCTTGTGGCTGCAACACCTCAATCTTTGCCTCCATCATTTTATGCCCAGTTTCCTCTTATTTGTGTCTGTCTCTGTTTCATTTCCTCTTCTTATAAGGAAATCAGTCATACAGAGTTAAAAGTTCACCATAATCCTAGATGACATCATCATAACTTGTATGTTACATCTGCAAAGATCCTATTTCATAATATTCACAAGTACTTAAGCATGTCATTTTGGAGGACACCAGGTAACTTATGGTTTTGACTAATTGAAATAGTGGTGTGTATGTGAACCTTAGATTTAAAAAAATACAAGAACGATTTCTGCAAGTAAAAAGTCAAAAGCAATATGCACTGATTGGTACAATACTAATAGCTAATTTGAGAAGCCACTCTATTGCAGAAACCATTTTAACCACTTTACAAATATTGACATATTTTTCCTTCACTGTGATGATATGAGGTTGTAGTTTTCTATTCATTTAAAGATGAGGAAACTAAAGCACAAGGGAATCAAATTGCTTTGATGTGTCAAAGGTGGAATTTAAACTCAGATAGTCAGGCCCAGAATCTATGTGCTTAACTAGAATTTGATTTCAAATAACAAGCTGGTTCCTTGGATGCCTCTGAATTGTTTATCTTAGGCTCCATATTCCTCCTTTCTCTTGATTTTGATTAGCAGCATGGTGAGGTGCTAATGAGTGAAATAAGGTTGAATCTGATTTTGGAATGGCCACAAAAGAATTACCAAAGTTATAAAATATAGGTCTCAGCTCCAGCCCTATATTTATGTATGATCATACTTATATGCATTCTTAAATCTCTATTTGTTCTTATGACAATACCTATAACTATCTATCTGAGATAGGGATCTGCCTGAATTATAAACTTATATATACCTCTAACTCCCCTACACATATTTTCTAGTCATTTCCTATATTAGATTTAAGCTCATGTTAATGATCAAATTTGATTTTTAAAAATAATTTTTGTCTATTTTTGGACTCCTAAAATTTTTCTTTACACACAGCAGAAGAAATACTAAATCAGAAATTAAATATTCATTTTACTCTTTTTTATGTCTCTTTTAACACTTCAAATCATGTGTATTAAAAATGAAAATACAATTATTTTAAATACTGCATATTGCATATACACAATAAGAGACTAGGTTGTTTCCTGAGCCCTTTTGCTTCCATGATCAGACTGTAAGCACAAGTGATATAATAACAGCCATAAACAGGAGAGCTTCATAACTTTCTTGTGGGTTCACTTTATAAAATAAATACACACTAAGTGTTTAACGTTTTTAAAATACAGAAAAGCATAAAGAATCCATTCACCCCTACAACAATCTTTAACTGAATGCCTAGCACGTGTTCCATGTCTGCCCAAGTCCTTGTAACTACAGAAGTGAATAAGTCATATGAGGTTCCTATTTCCATGAAAATTATCTTGTGAGTGGGGAGATTAATAAGAAACAGATAAACTATTACATTAGATTGCATTAATTATTTCAAATGATAGGTAGTGACAACACTATTACTAAGTTTCATGTCTTTTAAATGTATGAGATTATGAATTCTGGATTCCATCATGCTTTGATTTATACCTGACTCTTAAGCCCTCTCCTCCATATGGTAACTGTTGGAACAGTAATAAACCCACTTGCCCTGAATGTAATACCATTGTCTTGTTATGATTCCTCTAACAATGTTCACACATCAAAGCAGAACTAATTTTAAAGTCATTGAATTAAATTAAATATTCAAGACATTACAAAAAATGTCCTAAAATTAATCTATGCTTACTGAATTTCTTTCATCCAGTGCCATTTTCTGACAAAAAGGCAATCAAGGTTTTCTTGCATGACTTCTTCTTGTACTTATGCCATGTTATTGGTTATGGCTCTACCAGACTCTGGCTGCTTCCCTTCTCCCATTTTTCATTCTATTAGTTGAAACAGAATTTTATACAGGTGAATATTAACATTGATATACTATAAGATAAGCCAAACTTTAGAAGAGACTCTAATTACTTCATCTAGTAACTATATGTTTTACATGGAGAAAGGTGCAAAGCAAAGAATGATAAAAAATCATACATAAATATAATCATAAGTTAATTTTAATATATATAAAAATATATTAGCATATGTTTTAAAAAATATTTTTGCATAATCAAAACCTATTGTAGTTAATTTAGCTGTTTTATAATTCTCACCACCCAAGTGTCATTTGTTAGTGACAGGAACTGTCATGAAAACATCACCATCCTATAAGGCTTGCTATGGGTCAGAATCAAAGAGCCCGTCAGATAAAATTTCCAGTCACTAATGGAAAATTTCTAACCACTGATTGAAAACAACAACAATAGAAAAAACACACATTTTGCTGACAGGATATTATCATCACCCTTATATATAATAAGAAATTTATATAAACCATCATTCTCCATTATATTTATGAACTTTAAATATACAAAAGGATCATATCTATGAATACTCAATTGAAGTAATACTTTTCATATTATTAAAAAAAAACAATATGTCAGACCTAGATAATATTATGCAAAGTGAAATAAGTCAGAAAAAGAAAGACAAATACCATATGATTTCACTTATATGTGTAATCTAAAGAATGAAATAAACAAAACAGAAACAAACTCATAGATACACAGTACAAAATAATGGTTGCCACATGGGAGGGGGTTTGGACAAATGGGTGAAAAAGGTGAAGTTTTAAGAAGTACAAATTGGTAATTACAAAATAGTCATGGAATGTAAAGTACAACATAGGGAATATAGTCAATAAAAATATAGAAACTATGTATAGTGCTAGGTGGTACTAGATCACTTTGTAAATTGTATAAATGTCTAGTCAGTATACTGTACACCTGAAACTAATATAAAATAACATCGAATGTCAACTGTAATTGAAAAGAAAAACATAAGTCAAATATAGCAACTCAATATTAAGTTAAAAAGAAATATGAGTTAATGCCTGAAAATATTTGTGATTATAAAAAATGTTGATAGTATATATGATTCCTTACTATAAATAAGTATATCATATATACTTACAATTCTAAAAGTCTAATCAAGGTGTTACTCTAGCTACATCAAAGCCATCCACAGAATGCCAACTCAAGAAATCTACTCTGCTAAATGTATCTTATTGTTTGAAAACTGAGCCTTTAATCCTAGGATATAGTTATATCTTTTAAAAATATTTTTATTGATTTCAGAGAGGAAGGGAGAGGGAGAGAGAGATAGAAACTTCAATGATGAGAGGGAATCATTGATTTGCTGCTTCCTGCACATCCCCTACTGGGAATAGAGCCTGCAACCCAGACATGTGCCCCTGACTTGAATCAAACCCAGGACCCTTCAATCCGCAGGCTCATGCACTATCCACTGAGCCGAACCAGCCAGGGCATAATTATATCTTAGTTTAAAATTAGTACCTATTAGCAAATACTACAATAGTTCGTTTTGCTTTCTGCTTAAATGTGTCACTGATTTGCCATTGATGGTTTGGAAAATTTCAAAACTTTAGTAATATCTTGTATAATTTTCTTCTCTTAAAAATGAGGTTAGATTATATTTGACCTATCATTATTCTTGATATACTAATTGGCCTGATTGTTTTGAGTATGCACATGATTCATGGGTAAGCATCTGTATTTGTCCCACTAAAAGTAATGCCAAAAATGGTTCTAGGCTATTCAGATTAAACATACAATAGGCTGGAAATTAAAAGGCATGCCATGTGCTTGGCCTGAGGTGAATAAATAATGACTTTACCTTTACAGAAATGTCAGCATGGAGCTTGCCATGGCAGTAAATTAAAGGTGACATACAATATGCACTTTGCATGCAAAATATCCTTCTACCAATTAAAGTCTTACCTGTGTCACTAAATGCTAATTTTAAATGATTTTAAGGTCTTGTACATTTTTATTGATGAATCTGTCAAAAGGATGCAAGTTCT
Organism: Myotis davidii; assembly: GCF_000327345.1. Lineage (NCBI taxonomy): Eukaryota > Metazoa > Chordata > Mammalia > Chiroptera > Vespertilionidae > Myotis > Myotis davidii. The sequence goes on from NW_006284941.1 coordinate 310,636, forward strand.
GAATAATTATACAAATTTCACTGCATTACAAACAAAAGCTAGTAAAGAGGACTATAGAGCAGAGAGATTAAATGTCAGTTCTGCCTCTATGCACCATCAAGAATGGATTTCTAGTGCACTGCTGGTGGAAATGCAGTCTGGTGCATCCACTATGGAAAACAGTAGGGCAAGGAGGAGGAGAAAATGGCACTCATCCCACAACCAGACTGGAAATACAACTAAATTGGAGACGATTCCCCTGGAATTAACAAATGAGGCCCAACTGAGGAGGCAACTTATAGCAAGGAAGGACAGAAAGCACCTGGGGACTGGTAGGAAGGACACTGAGATTGCCAGAGCGGTTGCAGGTCAGCGGGCCGAGAGGAAGAGGAGGAAGCTGCATGACAGGAGAGTCTGTTCCCTCAGAAAAATAGAAGCCTGGCCCAGGCTGAGCACCAGAACCAAGTCCCATGGTGGCAGGAGTAACATTAACTGTGAAAAGAAAAAGCTGCAGGGCTGCTGGGTGCTGAGGACTCTGGACCTGAGAGCACAACCGAAAAAGGCTGTGCAGCAAAAGGCAGCACCCCAAAAGGCGGCCCCTGAGAAAGGATGAAGTGGCGTGATGCTGATGGGAAAGAAAGCCACAGCTTCTTGGAATGTTCTTAGACTTCCAAACCTAAACAGCCATTTCTCTGCAAAGGAGTTAGCCCTTCCCAGTAGCCTCCGGGTTGGTGATATAACCTGCCGCACCCTGCATTTTGAGCTTTACAGAGTAAACAAAGGCAAAAGACAAGCTTAGGACTCTGAACAGTCTCAAGGAGCCCTCAGTGACTGGAATGGAAGAGGGGCTGCCTGCTCAGCTCTTCTGGGAACCAGAGTGATAAAAACTCCAGGGCCCCAGCTGACCCCATTGGTCTCCATGACAAGGATCTCTGTTCATCCAAGTGCAGAGTAATATTTTGGGCCACTAGTGGAGGAGTAGCTTTGGGACAGAACAAAACACCCATCATATATTCCCTGAAAGTGAAACAGCACCAACCCCGGCTATGTGCATAGCAGCACAATTTACAATAGCTAAGATATGGAAACATCACAAGTGCCTATCAGCAGAGGAGTGAATAAAAAAGCTGTGGTACATTTACACCACAGAATACTATACAGCTGTAAAAAAAGAAATATCTCTTACCCTTTGAGATAGCATGGAGGGATCTGGAGAGTAATAAGCTAAGGGAGACAAGCCAGTCAGAGAAAGATAAGTAACCTGTGATCTCACTCATACATGCAATTTAATGAACACAGTAAACTGACGAAGAAAAATAGACCCAGAGACATAGAACCATGGAACAGACTGTTGAACCTCAAAGAAAACCTTGGGAGGGTGGGTAAGAAGAGATCAACTAATGAACTTGTATGCATATATGCATAACCCATGGATACAGATCATGGGGTGGGGAGGGCCTGAAGAGGGGGGTGGGGGCGAGATGGGAGAGGTCAATGGGGGAAAAAGGGGACTTATATAATACTTCCAACGATAAAGACTTTAAAAATAAAATAAAGAAATATATTGGTTTTCTAAGTCATTACCTAAAATGCTACAGTTATTTATAATACTTGGAAACACCAAAACAATTTACTTGAATGTTACCCATTCTCCACTTCAGTTCTTTTCCATATTAATATGATAATATCACTCCCCTATGTAAAATGATTCAATGGTTTGATAGCTGTTAGGATGCAGACCAAATGTCTTAGCATATACATCAGGGTCCAATATTATCTTTCTATGTTTACCTTGTTTTACCCCAACCCTTTGTATTTCAGTTACACTGGCCTTTCAGTTCTTGAATTGCCTTAGTCCATTCTGACTCAGATAATTGTCAGCACCATTCTCTCTGACTGGACCCTCTCATCCATGAGCCCCTCATCTATTTTATTTTTATTTTATTATTATTTTTTTAGCTAATCAAACATCTCTCATTCCTCCTTCAGATGTTAAATATTACCTCCTAAAGAGAGTAGGCTGACAGCTGGGGGAGGAGGATCGAAATGGTGGAGGGATTGAGAAAAAAGAAAAAAGAGAGAAAAATCTCGCAGACAACAGTGTGTGGTTTACTAAGGTGAGGTGAGGTGGGTAAAGATGGAGGAGGGTATACGGGACATAAATGGTAATGGGAGACTTGACTTGGGTTGATGAACACACAGTACTGTGTCCAGTTGATGTGCTGTAGAATTGTGCACCTGAAACCTGTAAAATTCTGTTAGCCAATGTCACCCCAAGAAATTCAATAAAAAAGAAGCCTTCACCTGTCCTGCCCTCCACACTTCCTCATGCTCTGTCTAGTTTAAGTCCCTGGACATGTTTCCACGACGCTATAATTTTCTTCTTCACACTTAATTCAGTATATGTTTTATTAAATAGCTTTTTCTATTTTTACTCACAATTCTAACTCTACTACATACTATAGTGTTATTATACATAATAAATATTTAATAAATGTGTTTGAAAATATAAATGAATAGATTGAAATTATTCAAATAGATATCTGATGTGCTCTGATGATATTGACAGAGTCATCATAGATAAATGAGTTTTTCAATACCTTCATGTCATTTTCACTTAACTAACTGGCCTTCAGATATTTTTTGTCATTCATAGTTGCATTGATATAATATTTTATTTTTTGTTTTTAATATATTTTTATTGATTTTAGAGAGGAAGAGAGAGATAGAAACATCAATGATGAGAGAATCATCAACCAGAAGCCTCCAACAGATATATTCAGTGATTTCTCATTTTGCAGGTATCACCACACTGTTTTCTCCCAAGTAGAGAGAGGATCTTGACTCTATTTCAATTCTCTACAAGCCAACTGTTGTGAACAATACCCAGTAATATGGCATGGCTGCATATTGTGGAGGACTAATTACTCAAGAGTCTTTATTTGCTGATTATTGGTCAGGATGGAATGCACATGCTATTCTATTTCATTATGTCTGCTGTTTCTTCTCATGTGAAATCTTCCTTGGCTACTTGGCCTCCTCAATTATGAATTTTGAATCATATATATATTATTTGATGTTGACCTTTATTTCTTGTTGCACAGTTCAAATGCTTTCTCTAGGAAGGTAATGAATATGGAAATGACCACTACAACAGTTGTCATTCATTTATGATTTGTTATTTGTTGTTGGTTTTTTTTGTCTTCTAAAGCCAGCTCAAAGGTAATTGTATTAGTTTCCTATTGCTGATGTAACAAATTACCGCAAACTTAGTGCTTAAAATAATAAAATGTATTATCATGTAGTTGTGGAGGTCAGAAGTCCAAATTGAGATTCATGGAGCTAAAATCAAGGTTTCTGTAGGATTGCCTTCCATCTGGAGAGTCTAGGAGAAATGCTTTTCCCTTGCCTTTTAGGTTTTCTCAGGGCTCCCTGTTTTGCTTCTCACATGGCCCATCCTTCCATCTTCAGAGCAAGCAATGTAGCATCTTCAATTGCACCCATTGGGATAATCCAGATTAATCTTCCTGTCTCTAGATCTTTAACTTAATGACATCACAGTCCCTTTTGCCATAAGGTAAGATACAAATATCTATGGGCATTACTTTATCTACCATAGTCAACTTCTCTGTAAAGGTTTATATTATCCTGATCTACTAATCCAGGTTAATTTTTCCCATTTAATGTATATTAGTCATCCAAGGCTTCCATAACAAAATACCATAGACTGGGTGGCTTAAACAACATAAATTTGTTTTTTCACACTTCTAGATGCTGAAAATCCAAGATAAGGGGGTTAGGATGGTCAGGTTCTAGAGAGCTCTCTCTTGGTCACTTTCTTACTGTATCTCTTGCTTTTTAAAAAATTATCATTGATTTTAGATCGGGAGGAAGGGGGAGAGAGAGAGAAACATTGATGTGAGGAAAACACTTCAATTGGTTGCCTCCCATACAGGCCACGACCAGGATCAAATCAGCAACCTAGGTATGTGCCCTTACCTGGAATCAAACATGCGACCTCTGGTACATCAGATGATGCTCCAACCAATTAAGCCACACCATGCAGGCTTCTTCCTCTTTTTTATAAGGACACCAGTTCTGCAAGATTAGGACTTTGCCTTTAATCATCTCCTTAAAGGTAAAGTCACATGAAGGATTAAGGCTCCCAGAATCATGTATATATTAATCTTTTCTGTACCAAAATTAACCATTTTCATGTCTCCTTATATTAGACCCTGAAATTATTAAGAATGGAGTTCATACATACCCTTTCAATGCTATATAAATCTAGTACCTTAATATTTTTGAGACACTAATACTTGTTTAACAAATAATTGTTTAACCCCCAATTTTTTTTTTATCTCAGCTATTCTTTGAGAAGATAAAGTTAACTGCATGTGAAATTAAACAGGAGAAATTGCTAACACAGACTATAGGGCAGGCTATGGTCTGCAATAGTGGTGGTAGTGGGGAAACCACTCATGATGCATGTACTTAATTAAATTTACTCATGCCTATTGCCCCGAAGTAATATTGCTATTTCTACAGTTCTCTTCTATTTGTCAAAAGAACAAATGATAAAATAATAGAGCAAAAGGAAAACTCTTATGATCCAAAACGAATAACCTTTTAACTCAACCTCCAGATTGTGGGAATTACATTTATAAGGAACCACTTGGAATTACAAACTTTCACATCTCAATTATGCTTTACCCTCTAAGTTCATTTTAGAACTTAAGAGTGTATGATGAATTCAACATCATAGATATTGCAGTGTCTTAATAGACAATAATTTAATGAGCAATTTCAATAATACATTACTGGTTTTATTTTACTAACCAATATCTAAATATAAATGAAAGTATAACATTAAATTTCTATTTAGAGTAATGACTTGCTATTTATATCTGCTGGTACCCACAAGGTGTTTTATATATCTTATTAGCTTCCTTGAGTACACTAAATTTGTCAGAATCAGAAATAAGAAAGTTATCTTTTTATTTTTATCTTATTCAGAACTAGAACTAGAAATAGCCATATGATTAGAGATATTGTATGTTATATTTATAGTATAATGCCATATTTTTCTTTATTTGTAATATTTGAGAAAGTAAATGCTGTATGTTTTTTATTACTCCAATTTGTTATACTTTATTATATTTTATACAAATTAAAGTTTATGTCAGTGTAAACATTGACACAACATTCATTATAGAGGCAATCTTAACATAGTTGGCAAGTCACATAGACAAAAATATTCTTTGTTGTAATAATGTGAGTTAAATATGATTGTTCCATTGAAATCATAATTTAATAAATGGTTAAATGACCAAATATTTTAGTAAGGGATTTTTTTTTTCGTGGAAGAGGAGTTCACTCAAAGGGCAAAAAAAAAAGTGTTTATTTTAATAGTTAGACAAAACTTTAAAATACCCTTGGGAGACATTTGGCTGAGCTTAAGGAAATGTAGAACAGAATTCTGTCTGATTTAGTTATCTGCAATATTTAAAATAAGGATTTTTAAGAGAATGTTGTTGACTCTGAGCAGACGGAGTACAGGTAAACTTTCAGGTCAATCATAGAGAAAGGACCAAAAGTTGCAAATTTGATTGTTTAACCCCAGCTCTGGAGTAGAAATCATGGGGTGTGAGAGGAGGGAGATCCCATGGGAAGGTCGGTGGGTAGGAAATATTGGTCAAGTATGATATACAGAACACTGGCCATGTACCTAATTTTCAATGAAAATAACTATAAATTCCCACTGTTTCTTCAGTTCAAAAATACATACTTGTGGGCATTTTTGATTACATTATATGTAACTTTTTCAAAATAATGCTAGTTTACAGATAAGGACATTGTGGCTTAGATAATGTCTTAGTCTGTGACTTTGAGGAGTTAATAAATGGTTTATGAATGGGGAGTTCAATAATGGGAGATACCATGACCCTGTTGAACAGGCTGCATTCAGTACTGGGCAAGGATGTGAGATTCAGGTTCTGCTGATTATTTGAC
>NW_006284941.1:316659-329905 GCF_000327345.1 Myotis davidii
ATCCAAATTATCAGAAGTGTATAGATTCCTGATCAATGCACCAACTTTAGGAAATGGCAAAATATTTAACTTTGATTATCCATAAAGATTCATTATAATCTGGCTATTGATTGTTTGGGAGTTCTGAACACAGATAGTGGGCACATCCTTCAGCAAAATGAGAGAATTGTCCTGCTTCTCCCTATTTGCTTCCTGTTGGCTCAGCAGGATTTGAAGTTGTCTTTTTCTTATAGTACATTAATGAAAGTCTTTCTAAGTAGAAGAGACATTCAGCCTTTTAGCATTTTGTGACCATATCCTAGGTGACTCGGCCTCTCTGGACTTGTAGCCTGAGCCAGGAGAGAGCCAGAAATAGTTTAACAAACTGATAACTATTGCCCTGGGGTGCCATTGTTCTCGCTTTTGCTTGCACAACTTAGAGAGTTCCACATTTTTGTTTTCAACAATAACAATGCCATAATTTTGATTATATATGTCCATATTTATTGATAGAAGTCTCATAGAAAACCAACCTAAACAAAATTAAATTAAAAGGGAAACTCCTTAGATATTTATGTACAAAATCTCTGACAAAGCAGGGGATATTTTATGACAGTCAAACCCATCAGGAAACCTATCAGTTTCTGTTATGTCTTTCTTCAGGCCCTCACTGCCCTCCTTGATGGTATCCCTTGCCTCTCTGATCCAGTTGTTTGCTGCCTCCCGAGCTTGCTGCACAGCTAGTATATTGTATCTTCCTTTCTGTAACTCTAGAATTGCCTCTCATTTCTTTCCTACATGAAAGCCTCTTAGTTTCCTGGATGTCATGGTTTTCCTTTTTATTGTCTCACTACAGATTTTGTATGGAACACATTGTCTAGAGCAGTGGTTCTCAACCTTCCTAATGCTGCCACCCTTTAATACAGTTTCGCCATGTTGTGGTGACCACTAAATATAAAATTATTTTCGTTGCTACTTCATAACTAATTTTGCTACTGTTATGAATCGTAATGTAAATATCTGATATGCAGAATATATTTCCGTTGTTACAAATTGAACATAATTACACCATAGTGATTAATCACAAAAACAATATGTAATTATATATGTGTTTTCCGATGGTCTCAGGCGACCCCTGTGAAAGGGTTGTTTAACCCCCAAACGGTCGCGACCCACAGGTTGAGAACCACTGGTCTAGAGGCCTTTTGGAAAATGATACATAGAACCTAGCTTTTTGAGTTCTATTATGTCTGAAAATAGTATTATAACAAAATATCAACTTACAGCTTGGTGGATAGTTTTAAATATTTTTTAATCTAAATATGAAGACATTCTTTCATTGTCTTTTAGCTCATTTTTCTGGTGTTAAGAGATCTGATAGCATTGTACTTTCCTAACTTATTTCCTATATGTATGCTTTAAGCTTTATTCTTTGTTTTTCTCAGAGTCAGTTTTAGATGATGATGATGATGAGACGATGATGGTGGTGACAACGACGATGATATGTGTGTGTGTTGAAAACAAAATACTTTACTACTGTAAGGTCCCCAGATATAGGTTTCTGTTTATTTTTTCTCTTTGGTCTGTCAGGTCCCCTGAGATAAATTTCCCAGTCTCTTCCCTGGGAATGTGAGTCAAACTGTCTACCCTTCTGAAGGAGTATGGGAAAAAAGTTCAGGTACATTTTCACATAAACTCTCCATGCACAGTACATAAACTTCTCCATTCTCCCAGGGTCCCTTGGAGAAGAACTTGGTTCAGAGTATCCAATGTCATCCCTGAAATAAGATGGAAAGGCATCTGGGAGTACATCTCTTCCTTACAAGAACTTTTAACAAAAGCTCCATATCTCCAATTTCTAAGCAAATTGGGAGTTCTTGGGCGTGGATCACCTTGAGCCTAATTTACTCTTTATTCTGCAGCTTAAGATTTGAATAGTTCTCAGTGTCCTAAGTCAAACATTACTTTTCCATCTACTGTCAGTTTTCCAAAATTTTGTTGTCATATCTGGTCTCCTTTATCTGCTTCTGGCCCTTCTTTCTCCAGTTTTTCTTAGTATATACTTGGTTATTTTTATTAGAGTAATTTTAGTGTGGTTTCTGGGGGTGAGATAAAAGCACATTAGTAATGTGCATTTTTCACTGACATCCATTTCACTTTTTATATTTATGTATTAATTTGATAAAGATAAATCAAAATAAGAAAGTACTCTTAAAATAATAATTGTAGTGTAGCAAGTATTAAATTATTATGATAAAAATATGCCTTGGAAAGTGAGAACTTACTATTTTTTTAAATTTGTCACTGGATTTTCCATATTGGTTCTTCAAGTATTTTTTCTTCACAGTGTAAACAATGCTCAGCCTTCTCTTTGAATGACAATCAACATCAAAGACACAAACTACCAAATTTTACCCTTGGTCTATAAAATTTTAAGAAAATACTTTCTCCCTCAGGCCACAATTAAGCATATTTCATTATTATAGGACCCACCTCTTTTCTTTTGTCAGCTGGTTGTTAGGAGTAAGTATTTCTATTTCAACCATCTGTCTCAACACACACACACACACACGCACACGCACACACAGAACTACACAGACACATTACACACACACAAATATTCCTTTTCAAAGTATCAAAGAGTGTTATTTAAAAAAAATTTCCTGTTTCAAAATATTTCTACAACCCCCTTCCATTATTATTAGACAGCAAAGTAAGATTTCAGGCAGACACAGAGTCACTGTGAAGACTGAGACAGTGATTGGAGTCCCGTGAAAGCCAGGATGCCAAGGATTGCCAGAAAACAAACCCTAATCAGCCCTCCAGGATTGTAGAGCTAAGACGAGGGGTCATGGGAGTTAGGGTCACTGACTAAAGTCCTCTGACTAATGTACTATACTGAAGGAGGTGGCCTGTGTGATTCAAAGAACTTTTACTTCATTGAACAGATGTTATTGGCTGACAATAATAGAAGTTTAGGATCAGTAGAATACCATACCCTTAAACCATACTATTAACTCTACCCCATGGAAAACTACCCTTGAATCTAAATAATAAAGCTGATATTTAAGTATTTATCAAATATCAGTTCTATGGCAAATGTGTGAATCATTTTTTTAAAAATAACGTTTTAATTCAATCTACTTGGTGATTAAAAACAGAACTATTATAATTTTAAGCAACACCAAACAAATTATATCATTAGTCTTTAAATAAATCATGATGATTTTTTAGGAAATTGTTGATTTTTCAAAGGAAACATCCTAATGTATTCTATCCTATATAATAAAGAGCTAATATGCTAATTAGACTGAACAACAGAACTACTGTCCAGACAACCTTGCAGCCAGGGCTGCGAGGGCCGAGCCCTTGCACAAATTTCATGCATTGGGCCTCTAGTTTGGTATAATATTCTTCTTTAGTTATATTTAGTTAACATTTATGACAATCAGATAATGAGATAAATGACCTTCACATTTATAGCAGTTAAATAAATTGTGCCATGATATTTAGTACGAGTAAATAGTATTTGATAGGGCGTATACTTTAGTTAAATTTTTCCCTTCTTTTAATGTAGCTACAAAAGCATAAGAAATAAAACAGACATTACTTTAATCATGTTTAAAAATATATCCCAGCAGATCTTTTCTGCTTTGTTCTGTAATGTCATGAATTTTGTGTTTTCATAGAGGTTTTCTATAATTGTACTATAAGAAAAATTTGAATAGAAATATAGGGCAATTCACTTAACAAATAATTATTAAGCATCTTCCATGAGCTCAGCTTTATGCTCAATGCTGAAAATCGAGGTTTTATTTTTTTAATTTTTTTATTTAGTCAATTTTGAAACACTGATATTAACACATACAACAATAACAACAGTGAACTTTATAGAAAATTATATCTCTCTTCTAAGAACAGAGTCAGGTGAGAGGACTGCGATGAGCTGTAAATGTTAAGGAGTGTTAATCATGCCTAAACATTATACCTTACAACAACCGAATGTATTGACGTTCTACAACTACATCTGAATCCAAATAAGTAACGATTTTATTTAAAGTCTAGTGTATAATGGGAAATAGAGCGTGGGAAATATGGAGATGTATGATATGGTACAGTCCCATAAGAATTATAAGGCATAGAATATTATTTCTCTTTCTCTTGGAATTTATCTTTAGTTTTAGATATAATTGTTATTTTACATGTATGTGTAAGTATTAGGAAATAGACTATGTTTGTGTGGTATAGATCACTTTTGTTTTGGTGTTCACAATCCATACTTGCCCACATTATGTTTAGTGTTCTCAAACTATTTCCATACCAAAGGCTCTGCTAATTTGTTTTCTGCACCTTTTTAAAATTTAGATTAATGGAGAAGTATTCACTACTCCACAATAAGCCACATATTTTTAAAAAATCTAAAACCTTACTTTATAAATATTATAAATTCTCAACATTTTTAAAGTCTCAATAGGAAATACAGTTACTAGAATGTTGAGATAATAATAGGTAGAACTGCCACCCATTGTCTAAGAAGACAAAGCTACCAATTCAGATGATCACAAGAGAGTGCATTGCTTGATATAGCATTAATTAATTTTTAATTAGTTTTTTTTCCTGTGAAGTTGTGAAAGGACATAAAGCCCTCAGGAAAAGCAAGCCCAGAAAATAATCCTCAATCAATGACTAGGGGAGTATATAGAGACCATTGGCCCCTTCCCTCTTGGGTGGGTTAATGCTGAAATGTGGGTTTTATTCTGTTTCCCGGTTCCCCATGTGTTAATTTCTATCATCCCTTAATAACGGACCCTTTATTGGCTGACTTTCTTCCTCTGTATGACTCCCCACCTTTTCGACAAGGTTTTTCTTCTACATCTCAAATAAACTTATTTCACTTAAATCCTGCCATGGGTCTGGTTTTGGTGGATATTTGATAATACATGTACAAATGGTCTTAGGAAACAAATTCTATGAATTGGACACTGCAGTTGAAACACTATCAGACAAATGACAAACTCATTCCCTCTGAAAATGGCCATAGAGGAATGGTAACCCTTGGCGTGCTAGAGTATCACATTCTGAGATCCCCACATGTGGTGAACTCGGACAAGATGCAGGTGGGGGAGCAAGTACTAGCTTATGCAATATCTCCAGTACCTGAGAGACGTGATGAAGATGGAAATTCTAAGTATTTGGAGTATTCTAAGGATTGTTGTTGGGAAAGAAAGTACTGCACTGAAGGAGAGAGGGACATGCTCAACCCACCCAATTATTAAGTGAAGGCATAGTGTGAAGGCTAGGAATTATTTATTTTGGCAATTAAGGAAAGCCTTATCTCCCACAGGCAAATGGAAATCTGGCCTAGGACCCAGTTGTAAAACTAGAATCACAAAGAAAGTCAAGTTGAAACCCCTGAAATTATTGCCCCCTACAAATTCCCCTGTCAAGGTCATAAAAAATGCCACATACCAGATTGATTAATGCATACTCAAATTCTTCAAAATTGCCCCAAACCAAATTGATTAGGAGAGATAACCTTACTCAAATGAAAGCCACAATCACTTTATCACGATTGATATGGTATCATTTTGTTTTGTAAATATAAGTTGTATAAATACAAATTTTAGAGTTCTTCGGTAGATTGAATAATTCCTCCAACCCAAGAAGACATTTCTAAATCATAATCCTTAGCACACATAAATATAATTAATTTCAGATGTAATTAAGGTAAATATTGGGATATGATCATACTGGATTAGAATGAACTCCAAATCCAATAAGAATATCCTTAATAAGTGACAGAGAAGGACAGAGACTAAGAAGAAGCCATATAAAGGCAGAGGCAAAGATTGGCGTTACGCTGCCACAAACGAGTACATGTACAAGTGGTCTTAGGAACCACCAGAAGCTGGAGGAGGTGAGGAAGAATTCTCCGCTTGAGCCTTTAGCTGGAGTATGGCTCTGCCAGCACCTTGAGTTTGGTCTTCTGGACTCTGGACTGTGAAAGAATACATTTTTGTTGTTTTAAGCCAATATAGAGACTTTTTTAAAATCCCTGCAGTGAAAGTGCTTCCTCGAACTTTATTGAAATCGGTTGGTTCTTGTGAATGCCCAAAGAAACCTAAAAATGATCAGTTCAAGTGTGTGTAGATGGCTTGTGTGCATTTAAAAAGTAGGGGTGTGGCACATGTTTTAGGGCATAATTGCAACTTGGAATAAAAATCTGTCTCATGCATTTTTTAAAAATTAGAATCCTTTGCATCCATACATATTTTTAATTTAGTTTTAGAAGTTAATTGTAGTACTTTTGACACAACTAGTTAACCAGATGTAAATTAACTCAACTTCTTTGAGCCTTAGTTCCTTGATACACAAAACAAAGGATTTCAAATTGAAATAGACACTTTTTGTTCTAAAATAATTCCATTCTCATTTTCTAGTAAATTTTAAACATAAAATCAATTAATTTTGTCATAAAATTATAATGTTGATCAATAAAACTACATATGTAGCATTGATAAATTTTGTTTAATTACTGACAGAGATTTATTAGTTTCTGTATTTTAATCTATTTATCCTTCATTTGTGAAGTATTACAATGCTTTAATCACCTGTATTTACTTAGCACTGGCAAAATCAAGCTTTGATTTGATTCTTCCAACTCAGTGGCACAACTGTATAACATTCAATAGAATTGAGCCTGTGACCAATTTTACATACAAACTAATTATCACTATGTATCCTTAATGTTGAGTTGATAAACTTGTCACTAATAATTAAACTTTTATTGGAACCATTACAATCTCATTTTTTTCTTATTATAATAAAGTAAAGTAAGTTAGCATTTATATTTGAATACAAAAGCTGACATATGATAAATAAATTGGGGATTCAATGGATGCAACATACACAAGTACACATCCATATGTCCAGCATTATTTCAATTTACTGTTTATTTCTTGTACAAGAAGATTTATATCTACAAACTAGAGGCCTGCTGCACAGATTCATGCTCCATTGTGTCCCTCGGTCTGGCCTGCGGGGACTGGGCCGAAACCGGCTCTCTGACATTCCCTGAGGGGTCCTGGATTGTGAGAGGGTGGTTCTTGGGTGGCACACCCCAGAATTGGGTTCTCTTCTCTCCAGTTCTGGGCACATCATCCAAGAACCACAGTTGCTAAGTCACCACAGCTCAGAAGCTCCTATGTTGAGTGTCTTCCCCCTGGTGGTCAGTGCACGTCATAGCTACCAGTCAGACGGTCAGATGGTCAGATCGTCACTAAGGATTTTATATATATAGATGTGTACCAAATACTTATTTTCACCTGTTCTAACTCATCAAAGAGCAGTTTGTTTCCCTAATGCATATATAATTAGAAAGCTTTTTAGATAATGGCTTGTAAATATTCAGTATTAGTTATAAACAGTAAGATTATTTTTTTGTTAATTCTCACCTGAGGATATTTTTTCCATTGATTTTTTTAGACAGAGTGGGAGGGAGAAGGAGGAACAGAGTGAGAAACATAAATGTAAGAGAAACATATCAATTAGTTGCTTCCCTCACATGCCCCTACCAGTGCCCGGGAGTGGATCCTGCAATGAGGTACGTTCTCTTGACCAGAATTAAACCAAGACCCTTCAGTCTGTTGGCCTGTGTTCCAAACACTGAGCCCAACCCGATAGTCCAGGATTTCTTTTGTTTCAAGTAAAATCTTAGGGCAGTGGTTTTCAACCTGTCGGTCGAGACCCCTTTGGGAGTCGAACAACCCTTTCACAGGGGTTGCCTAAGACCATCCTGCATACCAGATAATTACATTATGATTCATAACAGTAGCAAAATTACAGTTATGAAGTATAAATGAAAATAATTTTATGTTGGAGGTCACAGCATGAGGAACTGTATTTAAAAAGCCAGAAGGTTGAGAACCACTGTCTTAGGGTATAGTCACCAGCCATATGTGACTACTGAGGCTCAAAATGTGGCTAGTCCAAACTGAGATAGGTGATATATCTAAAATGCATAGCAAGTTAAAAAAATTAATACATAAAAAATGAAAGTTACCTCAATAAGTTTATATTGGCTTCATATTAAAATTATAGTATTTTGATATTATAAAATTAAATAAATATTATATTAAACTAATTTTAGAATTTTAATTTTTAATGTGGATACTAGAAAATATATACTTAAATATAGTCATTCTTATGACTATGGTTTTTCTACTGAACAGTGATGGTCAATTTTTATATAATCATTAAATCTCCTGTAGGACTACAGACTAGCTTACAAGGAAAGAAGTTATAAGAAAGGGAGGATAACACTTATTGGATAGATATTACTAGTATGCATATGGCTTTAACCAATTCCTTTCGTATATGATCAATCCTCACAATAATCTTCCAAAGAAAATGTCATTATTTTTCCATTTTACTGTTAAGACTTCTAAAGCTTAGAGTGGTTAGTTAGCTTACCTTTTTTACAGGGCTAGTTAAAAATAAAGTCAGAAGCCAGATCATTTATTTTCTGCCACTTGCAAATTTCTTAGATTTAATAAATTTAATTTCTAGTAGACCGATCTCAGAGATTGCTTATTGTCTTCAATATATATTTCCCCTTTATCATAGTAAAATAATTTATTTTTTTAGCCAGGCCATGCATTTCTCAACCACTAGCAGTTATGTATACGTACGGCTATGGTTTAGCCAGTGCGATATTAGCAGATGGAAATCTTCCTCAAAAGGCAGAAAGTGTTATTTGACCCCTCTTCCTCTTTAATGGGTGTGATGTGTGGAGTCAAAATAACCATTTTGGACAATAACACAGCTTTAGGGATAAAAACCACTCCTAGGAGAACCACAAGATAAAATAATTTGTTTCCAGCAATTTCATACAGGAGAATTGATATAAACACAGTTGGATGATTTACTTCAAGATGTCCACATGTGAGAAAAATAAAAGCAGACTTCATTTAAGCCACTAATATGTTTGGTCTTTGTTATTTTAAAATAAATTCAGTCCTGTTTCTACCAATAGTAACCAGCCTTTAAAATGGAATGAAAAATGTTTCTGTAAAAGGTTTTACATTTTTTGATAAACAGTAATTGAAAAGCCTGAAGTATAATGACAACTTGGCAGTAGGAAATAGTGTTATTTTAACCAAGGGATTTGAGGGTTTTCTGGCCATGGTAAGAAGCGGAGGGGTAGAAAAGGGATGAAGGAACAAAATGTAAATGCCAAGCAAGAAAATACAACCTGATATACTTTCTCTATAATTGTGCTCAAAGCCCATTTTGCTTGTATCTCAAGGATACTTTCCCTCTTAACTAGTACTAAGTGGTATTCAGATCTCTTTCCAAGCACCATCTTGAGAGCAGAGATGGTATAAGTATTCTTTTAAGTTGTGGAGATACACTGAAAGCAGGAACTTTTGGTACTTCCCTGGTTTACCTAAAGTCACTGGGATGGTAAAACTGGCAGAGAAAAGTGTCTGTCCCTGAGGTCGGGGACAATGCACAATACAGGAGAGGAGAGCAGGCTGTCTTTGTCTACCACTGCTCTCCAAATGCAGGGCTGGAAAGCAATACACAGTGCGCACAACCACTGACACCTCCAAATGCAAAGTAGACAGCTAGAACCTGGGGGCGCTATTTATTTTATTATGCTACATGCTCAAGGCTTGGTTTTCGTTTTTCCTACTTTCAAATTCTTATTTTGCCCATGAATTTTCTCATTAAATTTTCAGCTGAAGGGCAAGTGATAGTCTTCAAACCTGGGATTAGTTCAGTAATAGGAATCTTCTCTTGAGGCTCAATCTGCATTTCCAAGGCAGCACAGTGTCCAGGAGGTCTGGCAGTGGGGATTGTTACAGGTGGGAACAGATTTTGGATTGAGGATTATCTCCTAGTACATTCCCTCAACCCAGACCCGTCCATTCAGTCTTGCTGAATTTATTTAAACAGTCTTGACCTCTTAGAATTCAAGCTGAGGAAGAACAGGCAAAGATAGAAATTGACCACCAGAGACAGTGCTGCCTGTCATGACTATTGAAATACAAATCAGTATGAAGACTAAAGAGCCAGATTTTAAGGAAATTTAGTAAACCTATAAACTGAGTTCAATTTATAAGTTACTAACAATAAATCTCGGTGCCCTGCTGAAATTGTTTTTCTCAACATTTTTACTAATTAATCTAATTACATACTTTTATTTAGTTTATATATATTATGTACTAAAATAAAACTTACATTTTAAAATTATTGGAAACTAAAAGTAGATAAAATGAAAACTTATTTGGGTTATTGTTCTGTACCAAATAATGTGTTTAGGGCTGACATATTTAAGAAATGAAAATGTTGTTTTAGAAGAGTAGAGTAAGCAAAAGTCCAAGCAAGGTGTGAATCAGTAACTTAGAAAAAAAAATGGATTAAGGATTTAAAACTAAGGGGCAAACAAAATAAACACAGTAATTTAGAAAATACTTCTTTCCCTCCCTCATTTTAGTGTTTTGAAGGCATTGCCTCTGTACAGAAAGTGTCACTGAAATGATTCCATTTGCTTAAGGATTTAAAATAATTGTCAAGTTTTATCATGCCTGGGTTGTAACTAAATTTCTCAGATAACCTATAAATATTTCTCTGATGACTTTGAATATATGATGTGACTATAAGCTAATAAAAATTGAATGGAGGTTGGTGTTTTTTCCCCAAGTCGAATGTTTAGAATTTTAATTTGCCATATTCAGTCAGCCCTAATTAGAGGACTTCAGCACAAGGCAGCCATCTATCACCATGATGTGACTCTGGGGAGGCATGTGTGTGATTAATCACCAAGAATCCTGCTGGCTTCTCTTCTCTCTTGTGAAGATCAGAAGGGAGAGAGACCAATAGAGACACTGGATTGTGTAAACAACTCCACATTTAATTGGTTCAATTATTCTACTTTTTTAAAAGAAAGGCCTTTTAAAAATTTACTAATGTCTGTTTTTTTATTATTTTAATGTATATATTCATGAGCATTTTCTTCTCACCTGAAAAACACAGAGCTGTTTCCCTGAGAGAGGGTGGTGATGGGGGAGGGGTTTCTAACTGTCTTATGAAGAGTGTGCTATTCTGTTGCCAAGGACAGAGTTCCTCCCTGTGAATCCCCAGTGCTTATCCATGAAACACTTGGCTTTTCTTTGGAGATTTCCATCCAAGCACTCTGAGAATCTGACCTTTCTTAACTCTTGAGATAATGACAAGACTGTCAAACCTGTTGTCTCATAATCGCTTTTACAGATCTGTGCCATTAGCTCTGATTAAACATTAGGAAAAGGTCACTAAAAGGTAAAATAAAGAAATTGGTTTATTTATGAAAATTAGTGAACTTACAATTCTGTAGCACCTATGTATAAACCACATATATAGTGAAACAGTAAGTATTATTGGTCTTTAAATGTTAAAGAATATTTTTCTGCTGGGCCATTAACAGTTTAAGTATGAGTGGAAGCTTTTGCATATTAAATATTTATACTCTGCAGGGCAGTAAGGAGGAAGCAGGTGGGAGTTGTCTTTCACTGTAATAGTAAAGTTACTCAGCCCACATTTAAGTGTGTCACATTCAAAATGTTAAGTTAAAAAATTTTGAAGAAAATTTGCTTTTGTGGCAACTCTTCTCATTAGATAAAGCGATGAATCTTGAAGACATGATGTTTACATTTGGGGCCATTGGTTTGAAGACAAGTCAAGAGGTTCTTAGAGCTTTGAGGAGCAGCTGATAAATGAGGAAGCTTATATCCGAAAACAGAAACAAATAAAAAACACTCCAGTTAAAAAGCCCCAAGATGAATGCAATGAGAGCAAACGTAACTCAGAAATTGTTCAAAGACAAAAGTGACGGCTGGAGCAGAAGCAGAGAACTAGAACTTGATTGTATTAGACTTTGGACTTAATAAACAAAGACAGAATTAAATGAGCTATCTCCACGCAAAGAGGGGTAACATTTTAGAAGAGGATTTAAAAATTAGAGTAGGATCAGAGCTGATATTCTGCTTCTATCAATCTTAAGCTAACTTAATACCTACATTTCCTAATCGGAGAAAGTGTGTCTATGTTAGCAAGAACCTTGACATTGCCATTTTAGCAATTTACAATCCAAGGAACAAGTCAAAAAAGAAGTAATTCAGTATTTAAGCCTTGGCGCCAACCTTTACCAGGGAAGCAGATTATGACCAACCCGAAGTCTGTCTCAGGCAGGAAAATGTTTGGGAAGATCTATTTCTATAGGTTTTAAAGTTTTTATTATCCCTCCTTCTACCACATCCTTTCAGTTTAGCTCTCCACAAATGCTCTTATTAAATAATGATTATAAAACTATTATTGGTAAGAAAATTGGTATTTTGGGGATTCCTTCTCTTCTTTTTGTTTAGTTATGTTATTCTTCACATTGTTCCAGACACTCAAGATCCTGATTTTTTCTCTGCTATGTTTCCTGTCAAAGATTCCATATTATGTAAATATATTTTAATAGCCAGTGATGTCAGAGCTACATTGAAGCAGATTCTAACCAAGACAAAGAAGTAATGCACCAGGCAAAGCAAAGGAACAGAGAAGAAAAGAAAAGCATTCAATCAACAAAATAAAACAAAAAGGAAAAAAATACTGATTACAAAACTGGGTTAAACATGTTAACTATCATTGCCTTTATTTTCAAAATTCCAAGTGAAAAAAACCTGAAATCCATCTTTATGTATGTAAAAACTAACCCCATGTGGAATATTTCCTTCTGACTGACAGAAAAGCCATTTGTTAATGTAGTCATCATTTATAAACTGGCATCTGGTCAGGATTGTCCCTAATTTTGATATTTTCAAATTATTTCTAACTAGAATAGTGAAATCTCAGTTCTAGAATGTCTCCCATATCAAACAATGCCATTCTCGACCAATTTATTCATGGAAACAATGTCTCGGTTATTAAACAAAACTTTGGTTCTTGACCCAACCCCCTTTCATGCTGATAACTGTATGATCAGTCATGTGTCTCTCAGGCAACAAAGGAGAGAATGCACAAGTATGAATCAGTTTACTGTTATACTTTGAATTGTTAATATCTCCAGAGATTGTACTGTGAATATTTTTTGTTTTGGTGTTTGTTTGTTTGCTTTTGCTTTTATTGTGATTTTAGAGAAAGAGGAAGGAATAGGGAGAGAGAAAGAGAAATATTGATTGACTGCCTCCTGCACACCCCCCCACCAGGGATCAAGCCCACAACCCAGGTGCATGACATC
>NW_006284941.1:329930-335161 GCF_000327345.1 Myotis davidii
TATATTTTTTAATACAGTTTACATACACTATATTAGTTTGAGGTGTACAACATAATTAGACATGTAATATACTTTACAAAGTGCTCATCCCAAATCTAGTACCCTTCTAACACCATACATAGTTACTACAATATTTTTTACTATATTTCCAATGTTGTACTTTCCATCCCCTTGACTACTTTTATAATTGGAAAATTGTGCTTCTTAATCCCTTTGACCTTTTTTGCCTATTCTACTACCCATCTGTATACATACTAATGTGTTCTCTGTATCTGTGAGTTTGTTTCTGTTTTGTTCATTTACTTTGGTTTTTAGATTTCAAATAAAAGTTAGATCATATGTTATTTGCCATTCTCTGTCTGATATATTTCACTTAGTATCTTCTAGGTCCGTCCATGTTGTTGTAAATGGTAAGATTTCATTGTTTATTATGACTGAGTAATATTCCATGGTACAAATGTACCACATATTTTTTATTCTTTCGTGTATCAATGAGTTGCTTGACTATTGTAAATAATGCTACAATGAATATAGGGGTACATATTATTTTTCAGTTTAGTGTTTAGGTTTCTTGGGATAAATACTTAGAAGTAGAATTGCTAGGTCATATGGTATACCTAACTTTTAAAACAATTCCCCCCTTGAATTTCTAGAAAGGATTTAGAAAGAATATAATTCCAAAGATTTGTTTTTAATTTAAAGTATTTATTGTTGAAAGTATTACATATGTCTTCTTTTTCCCCCATTAACCTCTCCCTGCCTGCTCCTGCTCCTCAGCACATGCCCTCACCCCCCTACTGTCTGTGTCCATTGGTTATGCTTATATGCATGCATACAAGTCCTTTGGTTGATCTCTACCCCTCCCTCTGCCTTGCCTCTGAGGTTTGATAATGTGTTTGATGTTTCTGTCTCTGGATCTATTTTCATTCATCAGTCTATGTTGTTCATTATATTCCACAGATGAGTGAAATCATGTGATATTTATGTTTCTCCAACTGGCTTATTTCACTTAGCATAATGCTTTCCAGGTCCATTGATTCTGTTGCAAATGGTAAGAGTCCCTTCTTTTTTTACAACAACATAGTATTCCATTGTGTAGATGTATCTCAGTTTTTTAATCCACTCATCTGTTGATGGGCACTTGGGCTGTTTCCAAATCTTAGCTATTGAAATTGTACTTCTATGAACAAAGGGGTGTATAGGTCCTTTCTGATTGATGTTTCTGATTTCTTGGGATATATTCCTAGAAGTGGGATCACTGGCTCAAATGGAAGTTCCATTTTAAACTTTTTGAGGAAACTCCGTACAGTTTACACAGTGGCTATACCAGTCTGCATTCCCACCAGCAGTCCATGAGGGTTCCTTTTTCTCCACATCCTCGCCAGCACTGTCCTTTGTTGATGATAGCCATTAGGACACATGTGAGATGGTACCTCATTGTTTTGATTTACATCTCGAATGATTAGTGACTTTGAGCATGTTTACATATGTCTCTTGGCGTCCACTTTTGAAAAGTTGCCGGGGTCCAACCCCAGCAGGTCCAGGGGGCCCCTAAGGTGTGGACGGAGAAAAAAAAATGATTAGATTGTTTATCTTCCTTTTGTTAAGTTGTATGAGTCCTTTGTAAATGTTGGAGATTAAACAAATATCAGAAATAACATTGGCAAATATGTTCTCCCATGCAGTGGGCTTTCTTATTGTTTTGTTGATGGTTTCTTTTGCTATTCGGAGGCTTTTCATTTTGATGTAGTCTCATTTGTTTATTTTCTTCTGAGTTTCCATTGTCCTTGGAGACGTGTTGGTAAAGATATTGTTATGACATATGTCTGATATTTTGCTGCCTATGGAATTTTCTAAGATGTTTATGGTATATGGTCTTATGTTTGAGTCTTTTATCCATTTTGAGTTTATTCTTGTGAATGGTGTATGTTGGTGGTCTAGTTTTATTTATTTATTTATTTTCTATGTATCTGTGCAACTTTTCCAACATCATTTGTTGAAGAGACTGTCTTGACTCCATTGTATGCTTTTGGCTCCTTTGTCAAATATTAATTGAGCATAATGGCTTGGGTCAATTTCTGGGGTCTCTGTTTGGTTCCATTTCTCTATATGTCTCTTCTTGTGCCAGCACCAGGACGTTTTAAGAATAGTGGCTTTGTAATGTAGCTTGATATCTGGTATTGTGATACTTCATACTTTATTCTCCTTTCTCAGGATTGCTGCAGCTATTTTGGGTCGTTTTTAATTCCACATGAATTTTTGGAGAGTTTGTTCTAGGTCTGTGGAATATGCAGTTGGTATTTTAATGGGGGGTGCATTAAATCTATAGATTGCTTTGGATAGTATGAACATTTTAATGATGTTGATTCTACCAATCCATGAACACAGTATGTTCTTCCACCTGTTTATGTCTTCCTTTACCTCTTTTTTTCAGTGTCCTGAAGTTTTCCAATTACAGGTTCTTGGAGGTGGTGAACAAACAGCACAAAATACACATGATAAGACAACACAAAAGGAACAAAACACAAATGTACAAAAGACACCTATAACCCCAATAAAAGTGACCACCAAAGAAAAGAGAATTAGGAGAGAGAAAAGAGAGCAAGAATGATAGCAAGAAAAGATAAAGAAAAATAAATATGGGGTGAACCCACAAACCAAACAAGTATTTAAAAAAAAAACCTCAGAAAAAGTGGGGGCAGAATCTGTAGAGGCAGAGCTTAAATACAGCTGTTAAGGAACTGTATGAATAGGGGAAGGGCCACGGTTTAGCATAGAGGAAGTAAAATGAGAATGAGTGGGTATTTTAAAAGAATTTAAAAATTATTTATTGATTTATTGATTGATTGATTGATTGATTTTTGAAAAGTAGAAGAAAGAAGAGAGCAAATAGTTTCAGGCCTGAATCAAATTCAGGCCTGAATTTAGGATGTCAAACTAATTAAAAGTTGGGAGAAGAAAAGAGCAAAGGAGGAGAGGAAAAAACAATTGACTAGTATAGAAAGAGAAAAGAGAAGGGGAAATGGAATAGGAGCAGGGAAGAGGAAATTAAATACATAATGCAACAGATACTACAATAATAATAACACATCAAGAAGGCAGATAAAGAAGGAAAATTTTAACAAGGTGTAAAAAGAAAGGAAAGAGAAAAACTAAAGCAGGGATAAGAAAAGCAAAAACAGGATGGAAAAAGGGAGATGCAAGGAAGAAAAAAAATAAGATAAAATAGCAATAAAAAATAAAAATAGAATATAGAAAAAATGTTAAAATTTATTTTTTAAAAAGTAAATAAATACAAAATAAGAAAGTGAAGTGTCCTTCACTACAACTGAGTTTTAATGCCCCGGGAGGGCTGCTTTAGGACCCCACTCTTCTGTCTGTCTGCCAATTCTGGGCTTCCTGTTAGGTAAGTAGGTGCTGACCACTGTCAGGCGCTGTCTTTGGCATTTAGCACCATGCTGAAGCTCCAAGTGATCCACTGGTCTTGTTTGTGTCTGTTTCCACAGACCTTGGCTGCAAGCAGGCGGGACCAATCTTCCCACTTTGCCTGTCTTCCAGCTGTCAATCTTAATCACTCAAGTGTCTGTTTCTGATAGGGCTTTAGATGGGGAGGCGCTGTTTCACTTTCCGGGAATCAGATAGATGTTTTCCCCTGACCCAGAGCTACTCCTCTGTGAGTGGCCCAAAATATTACTCTGCCTTTGGTTGGTCAGATCCTTGTATGGAGACCAGTGGGGTTGGCTGGCAACTTGGAATTTTAATCAGAATAGTGGGGCGGACCGGCCCCTCTTCCAATGCAGTCACTGAGGGCTATCTGGGGCTATTTAGAGCATTTGTTTCCTTTGTATAGCTCAAAATACAGGCAGGGTGGCAAGCTGTATTACCTGCCTTGAATCTACTGGGAGAGGCTGGTTCTTCAGGAGAGAAATGGTAACTTAGGTTTGGAAGGTTGAGCATGTCCCTATGCCAGATTCCTGGTCATGCTTCCCTGGTCACATCTCCCTGCCCCCCCAGCCTGTCCCCAGGCTTCACAAATCTGGGCCTCTCCAGCAGCCTTAGGTGAGAGTTTGCAATTGAAAGGTCCTATGAACTGGGTTCAGTGAATAAAAGCAAAGACAAAACAAAGGCAAAACAACCATGAACCTGTGGCTTCCCAACCCCCTACCCCCCACCCCTTGTGCACTGCGCTGCTTGGCTGCTTTTCAGGCCACTTTTCTGGATGCAGCCTTTCATGGCTGTTGTCTTAGATTTAGATTCCCCAGCCACCAGCAGCCCTGTGGCTTATTCTTTTCCCAGTTGGGTTTTATGTCTGTCACAAAGGGACAAAGCTTTGGTACAATGCAGCTTCCTCCTCACCCTCTTGACCCGATGGTCATGTCTCCCTCTCCACCCCAGACCCCCATTCCTACCATTCTCCAGGAGTCCTCTGCCCTTCCTTGCTGTGAATTGTCTCCTCAGGTATGTCTAATTTGTTAATTTTAGGTGGATGTTCTCTAATTTAGTTGCTTTTCATGTCTGACCCCAGGATGAAGTGCACAACATATCTGCCTATTTGGCTGCCATTTTTCTGAAAGGCCCAAAGATGAATTTTTTAAATATTATAAGATTGGCAGTTTTTCTTTTGAAATAAAAGAATAGAATCTACTCTCTTCTTTGTAGGAAAATGACCCACTTATGATTTCTAAGTAAAGGCATCAAAAGGAAAAAAAAAAAGCAGTAGGAATACTATGAACATAACAAGGAAGCATTTTATTTTATTATTATTTATTTATTTATTTATAAAAAGATCAAATTGAATTGCTCTGATATATATACATATATATATACTAGAGGCCAGGTGCACAAAAATTTGTGCACGGGGGGGCGGGGAGGAGGCGGTCCCTTCAGCCCGGCCTGTGCCCTCTCGCAGTCTGGGACCCCTTGCGGGATGACCAGCTCCTGGTTTGGACCCACTCCCTAGGGGACTGGGCCCAACAACGGGAGCCCTTGGGGGATGTACACTTACCAGCAGGAAGCAGACATAAGCTGCAGTCGGACATCCTTAGTGCTGCTGAGGAGGCAGGAGAGGCTCCCACCACCGATGTACTGGCAGCCGTTGCCTGGATTGTGCCTGAGCAGAGCTCCCCCATGTGGGAGCACACTGAGCACCAGGGGGCAGCTGCTGCATTGAGCATCTGCCCCCTGGTGGTCAGTGTGTGTCATAGTGATCATTCATTCCCAGTCGTTCTGCT
>NW_006284941.1:337372-343461 GCF_000327345.1 Myotis davidii
GGGGGATGGGAGCTTGAGGCATTGAAACCAAATTGAGTGTCATGATTTTTTTTTTAATTGGTTTCGGAGAGGAAGGAAGAGGGAGGGAGGGAAGAAGAGATAGAAACATCAGTGATGAGAGAGAATCACTGATCGGCTGACTCCTACATGTTTCACACTGGAGATTGAGCATGCAACCCGGGCATGTGCCCTGACCTGGAATCGAACTGTGACCTCCTGGCTCATAGGTTGACTCTCAACCACTGAGCCATGCCCCCTGGTGAGGAGGGAGCATTTTATAAAGTGAAGTGAAGCAAAGACAAGGCCTGATTACTAGCACCTTAAAGACAAAAGCAGTGAAAAGAAGAATGAATTATCTTGGGTAATAGCTTTATCTTTTCACTGTTTTCCTGTTCTAATTCATTCTTTCATTCAACGGTGCTGATTCATCAGCTTGAAGAAATGATTAAATTCCATTCTAGGTATAGTGTCATGTTCTTTTTGGGAGTTTAGAGAACATTAATCAAGAAAGCTGATGAAAATTTACAGAGCAGAAAAACAGTATCATCCACACATTTGTAACATACAATGAAAAATGTCATAGCTCTAGCATTGTAACTATGGGCTAGATTTCACTTTCTTTCGATAATCTCATTTCAAGTGTAAGTTGAGTACTTTGACATGTGGATAATTCTATGTATCATACATTTTTAATCCCCCTTTATCCTGTAAAGTTCCATTAAAAAAGAGAAAGAAACTGAAGTATCAACAGTTGTCTATCAAAATTGTCAAAGTAGTTTAACATCTTTCTAAAATCTAAATAATAAAAATGATATTGTTAAGCCTTCAATGTAAAAGATACAATTATTGAGGCTCTCACTGAGTATATCAGCTGGTAAGAGTGCTGTCTCCATACTCCAAGGCTGTGGGTTCTTTCCCTGGTCAGAGCATGTACAAGAATCAATCAATGAGTGAATAAATAAGTGAAACAACAAACCAATGTTTCTCTCTCTAAAAAACAAGATTTTTTTTTAATGTAATGTGTTCACAGTTATACATTTTAGTAATTAAATAGATAAATATTTTGGCAACTTACTATGAGCCAGCTTTCAAAAATATAATTACCACCTGTGTTAATTATGAAAATTATAATTATAATTTAGCACAGAGATGTGTGCAACTGTGTTCAGGGGGCAAAATAAAGGGATGAAGCAGGCACAGGTACCATAAGGAGAAAGACAGAGGAGAAACTTATGTTTAGACATTCTGTGGGTACTTTTTTATACCTCATTTCACTTGGTCTTTAAACTGTACATCACTCTTCCAGTATAAGAGTAATTACCTGTCTTCCTTATATCTTTATTTTTTATTGTTAACAAGTGAAAAATGCTTGGTTTGAAGTTATGTAATTCTCCTAGTATTAAAGTTACATAGCTAAAATATGAAGTTATGTCTATTGTATTTGTGATTTTTATAGTTTTAACTACATTGACCCAGAATCTAGGGGAAACACGTCTGCTATCACATCCATTCTCAGCAGTGTTATATCATTCCTAATTAGAAAGGAGACAAATAGTTCCAGGAACCTGTAGCAGCAAGTTTCAACTAATGGCCCACTTTGATCAATGGCAGTTATTTGAAATACCACTGCTTACCAATGTTTATTATGGAAAATATTTGTAATTTTCAGAAACAAAGTATTTCAGTTTATGCATTAACACCTGAACTCTTTCTTACTATCTTAGACATCCCTTAATGCAATCTCATCTTTTGTTCTTTTTGTGAGAACCAAGATCAAAGCACTGTGCTCTTAAAGCTCTGAATCAGTAGTTAACAATCCATAAATTAAGTGTTTTACTTCTGCTCACCTCCTACTCTTATCTAAGATTTAGCTTTTCCATGTTGATCATTGTTTAATTATTTTAAAAAGCCATAGTTGGGAGACAATTCCTCATGGATCTCTCACATTTCTACATGTGTTAACTACCAATGCACTAACATCCTCTTTTTCTAGACCCTCTTTCAAATCTGTCTTCATAGCAAACAACCTTGGAAAATATAATACCCCTTTCTGAAAAAAAGAGTGATCTCACTTCCTGTCCACTGTAAAAACTTACAGGTGGCTATGCTCCGGATTCTCTTCTGTAATGGAACACATTCTTGTGCAGTTATCATTAGGCCCTCCCTTCATTGCCATGTGAAAATTGAAGCTTGGAAACTGATGAAAAATTATGTTTGTTGGGTTACTGCTATTGCTTTGGCTCTAACCTGGGATTCATATGCCTCTACAAGTGTCTATGTATATCATGATACCAGGCTAAATTGTTTGTAAGTAGGTTAAAACTTAAGATCATTCACAGTTCTTAATAGTATTTATCTGGTAGTCTATGAGCAATCAATACCTTTTGTTTCTATGTGGTAGTAACTATCTCCCATTTTTAACTATTTGTATAACATTATGTCATGTTGTGTATTGTATAGATCACACCCTGTTAAAATGAAATTCTAAATTCTATGGTTCTGTATAAATATCTACCACTCTTTATTTTTTCTGTCTTTTAAAAATTAACCTGGACTTTTTGTTTTATTTACTCTATTCTTAAAAAAAACAAACATAAAAGTAAACATTCTTTCTTTTTTTAATTTAGAAAGCATTGTGTTAGAGATGTGTTCCCACAAAAATACAAAGATGTTTGGTGTGATAATGAAAAATCAGTCTGTTATATAGCAAATTCACTTCAAAATACATAAGTTGAAATATACCACAAACTTAATTGTTGTTATATTAGTTCTTCATAGCTTTGTGAGGCATAGATATTTAAATAATTACATTGACTGTAACACCTCTCCCTGGTATTTATGAATTGGGGAATAAGTCTAAATTAGGGTTAAAATAATCAACTCAGGATTATTTGGAGGAACAAAACTAAGTTTTTGGCAGTTCCAAACTCTATTTCTTCTCCTTTAGTCTCCTATTATCTTCCACTAGAGTCTACATTCTTAATAATTTTGCCATATAACAACAGATTCTTGAGAGAAAGTAGCTGAGAATATGAACTTTAATCCAGGTGTATGGAGGTTTATGAGTACAAGTCTGTCTTTTTTTAATATACTTTTATTAATTTTTTACAGAGAGGAAGGGAGAGGGATAGAGAGTTAGAAACATCGATGAGAGAGAAACATCAATCAGCTGCCTCCTGCACACCTCCTACTGGGGATGTGCCTGCAACCAAGGTACATGCCCTTGACCAGAATTGAACCTGGGACACTTGAGTCCATAGGCCAGTGCTCTATCCACTGAGCCAAACCGGTTAGGGCAAGTCTATCCTTTTTTACTAACTGTGTTTCCTTGGGTAAATGTCTCAACTTCTCTCAGCAGCAGTTTAAAGCATTTATGTTAGAGGCACCTCTCACCAACACCAGAGAGATGTTACCAGACAGGCCCCTGAGTAAGTGGGAGAGGATATTCCCAACCTTGATCCTTATTTTCTAATATAAATGAATTTATGCAAGAGACCTTGACTGTGCTGTGAAAAGCCAATTTATTAAAACATGCACTTTACTAAAAAAGCAAAGCCGGCAAAACTCACATATGGTTTATGAAATGCAGACAGGCTTTCAGTTAATCTGAGAGCAGGTTTGTTGTGGGGCATCTAAGACATTATATACCGTCTTGTCTGTTGGTTTCAAAATTTCTCTGCTGGAGAGATCAAGATGGAAGCTGGCAGGACATCAGGGAGAGAGAGGGTGTGAGTGAGGGAGGGAGGGAAAGGGTTATTTGTTGACATGTGTGGTTTGTGCATGTGTGAGTGAGGGACAGTTAGATCTCACAAGAGTCTCGGGGGCTGGCAGACCAGGTTCTCCTGGACAGAGAGCCCCTGTCATCGCTGCAGGCACTCTGCTCACTGCAGGGCTCATGCACAGAGCCCACACCATCTTGAAGTGGAGAGCAGCCTCCACTAGGAGCCCAGCCTCACCACCACCTTGTACTTTGCGTGGGACCCTGAAGCCACTCTGGCCAAAATCTTGCTGCCTCACGCAAAGACCCACAGACCCCAGGACATCTGCCTCCTGGATGCCACCTCCTGTGCCCCTTAGGTGAGTGGCTCTAGCAGCAGAAACCACGATTTCCCTCTCCCTGGCTGCCGGCTTCTAGACATCTCAGTTGTCCTGCTCCAGCAGCAGGCCCTGAGAGCCCACCTACCCTGCTGATGGCTCATGAACCCCTCAGTGAGCTTCTGGGTGCACACCTCTCCAAACAAAGGCTCTCAGACCCAGCAGAAGATCCCACCACTTCCCCCTCCCTGGATGCCGGCTTCTGGACACCTAGGTGAGCTGCTGAGGGCTAGCCTTGCCAGCCAAGGATGTGCTGTTTCAGCCATAGACTCTGAAATACCCACATCCCCAGCTGCTAACTCCCGGACCACCTCGTGATTCACAGAGTGAAGCCAGAATTCTACTGCCTCATCTGCAGACTCTGGGACACCTGCTCCCCCAACCTTGTCATGGGCTCTGAGACCCTTGCAGTGATTAGCAGAGTGACATTACCCCAGAAAGAGTCATGCCCCACTGGCCAGAGTCAAACTACCTCAGCCTCAGGCCCCGAGATGCCTTCCTCCCAGGCCGTGGACTCCAGGATCTCACAGTGAGCACATGTTAGTGAGACCTTAGGCAACTCTTGCTACAAGAGCTGGAACCATGAGCACATCCACAGAAGTTTGCATGATGAGGCCAGGGGTAAGTCATATTGTCAGACAACTTGTGACTAGGCTTCATCCACAAACGAAAAACTAACATTCAAGACACAACTATATCAGGAGAACCCAAATAGTTCAAGTAGGGGGCTCCACTAGAACACCATGCTCAGGAGTCCTGAGAGACTGCACTACTGGTTCTCTCAAATCACCAACTACATAGGAGCACCCTCAAAAGAACATCGGTAGCATAGCATTTGGATCTAAGACATAGAAATAAATTAAAACGAGACAGCAAAATAAAGAGACAAAGAAACAATCCCCAAAGGAAAGCAAAAGAGGAAACACCAGAAAATGAATTAAATAAAATGGAGGCAATTAATTTGTCAGAGGAAGAATTCAGAGTAATGTTTATAAGGATGCTCAAATGTCTGGATGACAAATACATAGAACTCAATGAGAATTATGAGGGGCTGAATGAGAATCTCACCAACATGAAAAAGAATCAAGATGAAATGAAGAATGGCATAGCAGCAATAAAGAACATAATGGAAGGCTTCAACAGCAGAGTAGAAGAAGCTGAGGACCGAGTCAGTGAGTTATAAGACAAAGTAGAAAAAACAAACAAACACCCAAGCTGAGCACCAACTGGAGAAAATAATTAAAAAGCAGGAGGAGAGTCTAAAGGAGCTTTGGGACAACCTAAAACAAAACAACATCCATATAATTGGGGTACCAGAAGGAGAGGAAGCTGAGCAAGAATAGAAAACCTGTTTGAAGAAATAATGACAGGAAACTTCCCAAACTTGGGGAAGAAAAAAAGTCACCCAAATCCAAAAAGCATAGAGATCCCAAGCAGGATGAAGCTAAAAAGACCCACACTGTTGCCACTCATAATTAAACTGGCAAACGTAAAAGACAAAGTAAGAATCTTAAAGGCTGTCAGAGAGAGACAGAAAGATATATCCCATTAAACTATCAACTGATTTCTCAACAGAAACATGTTAGGCCAGAAGGGAATGGAATGAATTATACAAAGTGATGCAAAGTAAGGTACTGAACCCAAGAATACTCAACCTATCAAGGTTATCATTCAAAATTGAAGGTGAAATCAGGAGCTTCACAGACAAAAAAAAAAAAGAAAAGGCTAAGGGGGCTAAGGGTGTTTACTACCACCAAGCCAGCAATGCCAGAAATGCTGAGGGGACTACTGTAAAAAAGAAATAATAATAGAGAAAGGTAAATAGGCACAAAGAACACAGATGGTAACAAACAAGTTCCTATCAATAATAACCTTAAATGTAAATAGATTAAATGCTTCAATCAAAAGACATAGGGTAGCCGAATAGATAAGAAAACATGACCCATATATCTGCTGTGTACAAGAGACCCACCTCAGAACAAAGGACTCACACA
>NW_006284941.1:343807-352159 GCF_000327345.1 Myotis davidii
CCACCTTCCAGGAAAAACCCCCACCGCCCCAGTGTCTGTGTCCATTGGTTATGCTCATATGCATGTATACAAGTCCTTTGGTTGGTCTCTTACCTCCTCTACCCCACCACCCTTAACTACCTTTCCTCTGAGGTTTGATGGTCTGTTTGGTGTTTCTCTGTCTCTGGATATATTTTTGTTCATCAATTTATGCTTTCATTATATTCCACAAATGAGTGAGATCATGTGATATTTATCTTTCTCTGACTGGCTTATTTTGTTTAGCATTAAATTTTCCAGATCAATCCATGCTGTTGCAAATGGTAATAGTTCCTTCTTTTTCATAGCAGTGTAGCATTCCATTGTATAGATGTACCACTGTTTTTTAATCCACTCATCTGCTGATGGGCACTTAGGCTGTTTTTAAATCTTAGCTATTGTAAATTGTGCTGTTATGAGCATAGGGGTGCATATGTTCTTTCTGATTGGTGTTTCTGTTTTCTTTGTATAAAATCCTAGAAGTGG
This sequence comes from Myotis davidii, assembly GCF_000327345.1. Taxonomy (NCBI): domain Eukaryota; kingdom Metazoa; phylum Chordata; class Mammalia; order Chiroptera; family Vespertilionidae; genus Myotis; species Myotis davidii. Next base: position 344,312 of record NW_006284941.1, read on the forward strand.
AATCACTGGGTGAAATGGGAGTTCCATTTTTAGTTTTCTGAGAAAACTCCATACTGTTCTCCACAGTGGCTGCACCAGTCTGCCTTTCCACCTGCAATGCATGAGGGTTCCTTTATCTCCACATCCTCGCCAGCACTTGTCATTTGTCGATTTGTTGATGATAGCTATTCTGACAGGTGTGAGATGGTACCTCATTACTGTTTTGATTTGCAGCTCTAGGATGATTAGTGAGTTTAAGCATGTTTTCATGTGTCTCTTGGCCTTCTGTATGTCCTGTTTTGAAAAGTGTCTATTTACGTTCTTTACCCAATTATTTTTAATTGGATTGTTTATCTTCCTTTTGTTAAGTTGTATGAGTTCTCTGTAAATTTTGGAGATTAAACCCATATCAGAAAAAACATTGGCAAATATGTTCTCCCATGCAGTGGGCTTTCTTGTTGTTTTGTTGATGGTTTCTTTTGCTGTGCAGAAGCTTTTCATTTTGATGTAGTCCCATTTGTTTATTTTCTCCTTAGTTTCCTTTGTCCTAGAAGCTGTATCACATGATCTCACTCATATGTGGAATATAATGACCAACATAAACTGCTTAACAAAAATAGACCCATAGACATAGAAACATTAAACTGACTCTCAACCTCAGAGGGAAGGCATGGAAGGGTGGAGAGGGGGCAGAGGGAGAGATCCACCAATGAACGCAAATGCATATATTCATAACCCAAGGATACAGAGAGAGGGTGGTGAAGGCTTGGGGGACAGAGGGGAAGAGGGCAATGGGGGATAAAAAGGGACATATGTAATACTTTAAACAATAAAGATTTATTTTAAAAAAAAAACAACAAAAACCTCTGCTAATGTTTTTATGCAGATTACGTCTCAAGGTCACTTTTTACTTTGTGTGGCCTTCCCAGAATTTATGGGAAGCACATGATTTTCTATTCTTACTGTCTTGGTATCCTGTAACAGATAGATTTAGAACCCATGGCCAATCCTTCTAACCAAATTGTGCTGGGAGGGTTCTGCCACCTAAGCTGGGACTTGCACGTGGCAATGAGAGGACTGTACCCTCTCCTCAGTCCAAGGCTTGAACCTGCCCAAAACACTGTAGTAACGCCCCATAAGGGCCTATCCGGGCTTTCCTTCCCTGGACTGCAGGCAGCTGGCCCCACCCCTGCCACTGCCACTGTTTACCATCTGTGCAGCACTGCTCCCCCTTCCCTGCCACTGGTGGCTTCCCTCTGTAGGCAACAGGCATGGAGTGTGATGGCTTGGCTGGCCTTGGACCCCCTCTTTCTTTGCTGGGGTGTGGGGTCAGCCCTGTGAGGGGCCGTGTGCCTAACTGATAGCCCCTAATAGCTCATCTGCCTACCTGATCACCCCTAACCACTCTTCCTCCTTGCCTAAGTGCCCCTAACCACTTGCTTGGGGTGGAGCCAGCCCAACAAGGGGCTGTGGTGATTCTGGTCTCTGGTCATTCTGGTCATATGCTTATGATGGCTGGCCTTTTATTATATAGGATGTCTTGAAATTCATTCTTGAAAATGCCATCAATTTTAAAGATTTTTTTGCCATCAATCTGTCATAATTTTTGTATTCTTTCTTCTAAATCCTGCATCCTGAAATTTTCTAATTCACTCCATTTTTATGGCTACTATCATAGTTCATATCAAGATTATTTATCATCTGAATTATTTTATAGCCTTCAGGGCAAGTGTCTCTTCTTCAAATATAGCTTCCCTTTTAATCTTCACTCTATGATGGAGGATGAGGCATATTTCTAAAACATAATGACTTTTTAGCATTCTCATACTTAAGGCTTTTCATAGTTTCCTATTCTTAGATGAGATCAGCTTCCTGGGCATAGGATATGAGCAATTTCACAGGGACCATTTCTTAGAATGGACCCATACTTGGTTTGATGTTCTGCTCTGCCATCTTGAAGTTCTTAAAATTTTTTATTGAGAAGCCCCATTTTCTCATATTGTACTGGCCCCACAAATTATGGAGCCAGTCCTGAATTTTGATAAAATTTTCCTATCTTAATATAGCTTATAGGATTTATATGAGTAGGTCCCTTTATCCTCTCATATGCACTTTTTTTCTAAAACCACATAAACACATGCACACGTGTACACATGCACATGTACTACTCAAACATTTGTACTCTGTCTCCAACTCTTTTTTAAAATATTTTTTATTTACTTCAGAGAGGAAGGGAGAGTGAAAGAGAGATAAAAACATCAATGATGAGAGAGAATCATTGATTGGCTGCCTTCTACATGCCACAAACTGGAGATTGAGCTCACAACCCAGGCCTGTGCCCTTGACTGGAATTGAACCCAAGACCCTTTGGTCTACAGGCCAACACTCTATCCACTGAACCAAACCAGCTAGAGCTGTCTCCAACTCTTTATTAAACTACTATTCAGTCTGTAGATCTCTGTTTCAGCATTACTTTTTCTGAGAAGGCTTGCCACACGTTATTGCATGGCTCATCCAAATGGAAGGGTACTGCTACTTGCCGCCCAGGGCACTTCACTTGCCTCATTGCTTCCCCCAGAGGATGCTAACATGTTCATATCTCTTTTCACTACTTTATCCATAGTGTAGTAGACAGGTTTCATTGAATTTTGGTTATTTATATGTAGGACTTAATTGTGAATAGTAAACAGACAGTAATTTTCATTTTTCCAACAGAACTAAAAATATAAATGCTAAAACTCTCTACTTCATATGGACCTGTACCAGCAAATGAAATATAGTTATTATATTACTATTGATCATATTTGCACATTTAGCAAAATTCAGAGACACATTAGCATCTTGGCTTTACTTCTGCAATTATGTCAAGAAAATAAAATATATTTTGAATCAAAGTGAAAATCCTTAAAACTACACTATTAATCATTGATTACTCTTTTTTTTTACTTTTACAGGAGTAATGTTTTATATTTATTCAAATATTATTATTATTCTGAGAAAACAAATCGATTGCTAGTCAAACCCTATAATGACGGTCAAAAGAAGTGAAAAAAAAAAGAAAGTCAATTTTCCTGTCTTACTATGATTGTCAAAACAGCCCTTATTTGCTCCTTGTAAATAAAAGACAGTAGGAGAAATGCTATTAGCATAAAACCTAGAGGAAATATTTCCTAAGGTGATTGTTATTTTTATTAATGAAATAGAAACATGGTATGGAAAGGCATTGAATTGTGACCTAGGCAAATGTTGATAGTGGATCAGGGTGGGAAATGCTTCTCCACCATAATTTTGTCCTAATAATTGTTCTCAGAGACATTGGCAGTAGGCTGGCCCTGCACTGGCTACAGAATTGCCAGGGATCAGTGTAATAGAGTGAAATGCTCCCTCTCTCCATGACCTTCAGGCTATAGCTCCTGCTTTGATATGCTAATTAAAGAAATTCTGCTAGAGGCTTGAGTAGCCCCTGTGTCAGGAAGAGATTGGGAAATATTCATGAAGAACAGAAGACTCCAAAAGTGAACTCAGATCACTGGGGGTCAACAGACCAACCAGGGACAAAGAAATTTAGAAATTTCCAGCTTTGCCCTGGATCCTTTTTCAGACCTGGCAGACTACAGTCCCCATACACCTCTTGTCTCACCCATCCTCTTCTCCCTTAAGGTAGATTTAATAATTAGTTCTCTCCTCTTCTCAAGCTAGGCCTTCTTGACCAATAAGCCTTTCTTTGCTTCAAACTCTAGTCTATCAAATATTGGTCTTTCTATTGAAGCATTAGACACATGAACCTTGCACCTGTAACATCAGGACTTTATACCATCATGCACTGAATGATGATCATCATTCTCATGAAGCAATGTTTACTAAGAATCCACTATGCTCAAGGTACTAAGGAATTGCAATAGGTAAGAATCAATACAGTAATCTTAATTAACTTAAAATTTTATTTTAAATTGTATTAAAGAAGAGCTCAGGACCTTATTCTATATTTTAGAAATGAAAACATAATTGTGCTTTCTTAAGACTTCTCATTTATCATTTCTGCAAAGTGGTTTTGCCGTATGTATACCTATCTCCATTAACTTAAACCATTTATCATATATTTAAAGAAGTAAGCAGGAAAATTAAGTTAAATGAAAATTTACAGATATTATGAGCTTTAGTGATACTAATGCAAAATAATGAAAAATAAAATCAATCTATAATAATAAAAGTGTAATATGCTAATTAGACCAGACAGCCGAATGACCTTCTGGACATCATTCCAGATGTCCTTCCGAACGAAGTCGCAGTGGTGGGCGCCAAGGCAGAGGTGGTTAGGGGTGATCAGGCAGGCAGGTGAGTGGTTAGGGGCAATCAGGCAGGCAGGCAGAGTGGTTAGGGGTTATCAGGCAGGTGAGAAAATTGTTTAAGGTGATCAGGCAGGCATGCCAAGTGGTTAGGGAAGATCAGGCAGTCAGGCAGGCAAGCAAGCAGTTAGGAGCCAGTGGTCCAAAATTGTGAGAGGGACGTCTGAGTGCCAGTTTAGGCCCAATTCCAGGTCTAAACCGGCAGTCAGACATCCGCCGAGGTGTCCCAGGTTGTGAAAGGATGCAGGGAGGGCTGAGGTACCTCCCAACCCCCCGTGGATGAATTTTGTGCTTTGGGCCTCTAGTTGCAAAATAATTCAGTTAGAAAAGCAAGAAAATCATGTGATTATATAACTAGCACCCAGGAAGAAAGGATTTGCATGCTGGGCAAAGCTATTGCACCAGCACAAAAAAGAGGTGTTTTCCCTACCCCGATTACATAATCTTATTTGAGTCCAGCTTGAGGGTGGGGAACATTGCCAGCCAGATACGGATAGTGATCATTAGAGAAGCAGTGACAAGTGATAACAGAAACTCATTTTTCCCTTCCAAGTTCTATCTGCTAAAACAGAGCTGTCAGTCAGCCTTCGGAAATCTTTGCCCATGTGCACATGTCATTATTCTCTTGGTGCATAATCAGATGTCATTAACAACTCCACAGTCTTCTCTATTTATACAGAGACAAGAGTGTTTCCCTGTTAGGAGAAAATCTAAGTATTTTGCTATTGCCTTAGTCAAATAAAATGGAAATTATTTCTGGGATCATCTTTATGCTTTATATCATCCAGTGTGAAATTTAGGTTCCCCCTCCATGTTATGACACGTTTTTCAATTTGTCTGAATAAGTCTGTGACTTAGAAAATGGAAGGCTGATTAGCCAGGCAATAGACCATGCCTTAACCTGTGTTCACTTTTACCATTTATTTTCAATGCCGATTTACCCTTGACTATAAAAGCTCACTATTTGCTGAATGTTTTGCCTCAAAGTTAAAAAATTTTTTTTAAATTATCTCAAGTATCTCAGAAGTCTATTGATTCTTCAAGGATGCTCTGGTTTTGCAAATTAGAGACTGAGTAGTTAATAAATGGTTGGAGAGTTGGTTTCCTGTTATCTTCAAAAGCAAGGTTAGTATGCTATGCTAATTAGTAATAAATAACTTAGAAGTAATAAATATCCTAACAAGACATAGGATAGGCACTTAGGATATACAGAATTTAAAATATGTATAACCAGGGCATATCAGGATCAATATGATAGCTTTTATTCTCTTGATGACCACAGCAATGGTCACACAAGTGCCAGTCCTTCTATTGGGCACACTGTAGAATTGCACTCACACTCCTGTTTGAGTTAGCTATGTTAGATGACTTGCTTCAGTTTATGAAATGTGGGCAGAAGCGACATGTCACCTTTTAATTGGAAACCCGAAGAGCCATTGTAAGGTGTGTTGCATTTATTTCTCTACTCATTAACTACCATCATAATCCTGAATGGGAGGGATAGGATCTCTGGCAGCCTTGAGGGCCTTCAATTAACAGAACCTTCCTCGGCCAATACATCAAACATAAGGATGGATGAAAAATAAATACTTGGTGCCATTAGTTATGAGGTGTGTGGATTAGTTACTTCAGTGTAATGCAGCTATCCCAAACTACATTAAAGGCTTTTATACATATGTTGAAGACAATGAACAGGCATGGAGGTTTTTTTTTAACATATTTTATTGATTTTTTTACAACACAAGATTAGTGACTCAGGTTTTATAAAACAGCAGAAAATCTCTCCTCAGAGAGTTGGCTTTTTACATATGTTGAAGACAATGAACAGGCATGGTGGTTTGTTTTTTTTTTAACATATTTTATTGATTTTTTTACAGAGAGGAAGGGAGAGGGATAAAGAGTTAGAAACATCGATGAGAGAGAAACATCAATCAGCTGCCTCCTGCACACTCCCCACTGGGGATGTGCCTGCAACCAAGGTACATGCCCTTGACCAGAATTGAACCTGGGGCCCTTGAGTCCGCAGGCCAATGCTCTATCTACTGAGCCAAAACTGGTTAGGGCATGGTGAAGTTTTTGAGGGAATGAATGATGAAGCAAATATCAAGCATGTATTGGAAGAATCAAATTCTCCTTTTCCTAGAGAATACACATTCCCTGGAAATCTCTGTGTTACCCTCCCTACTCCTTTCCATAAACTCTGGCAATTACAATCTGCCCAGGATTCCTCAAACCCAGTTTTGACCTGTTAGAAAATCTGAATTTTTCTTTTGGTGCCTTTCACAGCCTACATGTACTTTAAAAAATGGGCAGGAAAATTAAACCAGATAAAATGTATAGATCATTACTGAAACTAGTAGTAGGGACCAATTGAAAATAATGCAAATAAGATTGAATCTTAATAGGATAGAAGTTATATTATTACTAGAGGCCCAGTGCATGAAATTCATGCATGGGTGGGGGTGTGTGTCCCTCAGCCCAGCCTGTACCTTCTCCAATCTGGGATCCCTCTCACAATCGAGGACTACTGGCTCCCAACCGCTCGCCTGTCTGCCTGCCTGATTGCCCCTAACTGCTTCTGCCGTCAGCCCAATCACCCCCAAACCACTCCCCTGCCAGGCTAATCGACACTTAACTGCTCTCCTGCTGGCCCAATTGTCCCTAACTGCCCTTCCCTGCCAGCTTGGTCACCTCTAACTGTCCTCCCCTGCAGGCCTGGTCCCTCCCCTGCTGACCATCTTGTGATCACATGGGGGCGGCCATCTTGAGTGTTGAAGTGATGGTCAATTTGCATATTACCGCTTTATTATATAGGCTATTTAATTTTAAGTTAAATGTTTTAAAAATATTATATTTGAATAGTAAATATTTCTGATGGAATTTTGTTTGTTTCCAAACTGAAGTTATATTTGAAATGTAAAAGTAATTGTCTTGAGTAATAAAGCAGCAGGATACTCAGTGCTCTGTCCCTACTAGTCAGCCAACCTATCCAAACACCTGGTAATATTCAGTACAAAAGTGCTGATAGAATTTTACAGTAGTTTAGTGTTAGGTTACATAGAGAGTCTCAGTGTGTGATCAGTTCTGGGTTTACACCTTTATTAAGCATGAACAAGCAGTCTTGACCATAGCCATAAGCCTTTAGGCCCAAAGTTCTTTGTAAAGCATCCTTTACAATTGAATTCATCCTTTTTTCTCAGAGTTGTTGATTAAAAACTCTTCCCTGACTTGGCACAATAGAAATAGTTTTTGTGCCAGGCATCCCGGCTCTAATTACCTTCTGGGCAGCATATATGGAATCCCCACACCTGGAACAGTTCTCAGCAGCTTCCTATTGCTGAGCAAATTTAGAATTGTCTGGATTGGTTGTGAGGATGAACAATCTCTGGTTTGATGCCCAGTCTCTCGCCACTATCTGCATTATGCATGTGGGCACCTCAGGTAACCATAGCCTTTGGCCCATGTGCCTTTCCGTAGCAGGATTTGCAGTAGATTGTGAACTGCCACTGTTGTGCTGAGATTT
>NW_006284941.1:352209-361002 GCF_000327345.1 Myotis davidii
AGCAGTGGTGGAAGCGTCTCCTGTCACAGTGTACTTTTCTACCTGGTACCAGGTGTTCACACAGGCCCCAGGCTATTTCCACTTCCCCAGGCATTTGGAGTTTGAGGTAGGACAAAGCACAGTGGGCAGAGCTAGTGTGGAAGGAGCGCTTGGGGACTCTGGGAGCCCAGGGAGGTTTTACAATTTTGGATACAAAGACCCATATTTCATGTAATGAAACTTTTAGAGTTGCTATCAAAGCATTCTCCTACAGAAGCTTTATATTTTTCTTCTAATCAATATTATCTCAATAGTGATTGATTTATGCATTTAATTACTGAACATTGGACCTTAAAAAGGCACAGATTATTTTCAATTTCACAGTTATTTCAAACTGTTCTTATTCCTTAAGAGACATCATTTATGGTTTAATAACATGCATGTTCAAGTATTTTTCTTTAGATTCTTAAAAAATAATAACTTTATTGGGAAAAAGTTTAACCAACATGTGAAAACTAATTTAGTAACCAAAATTCAAAATAACACTCACATTTCATTGCCTGTTTTTTCTATAGTTATTATGGAAATAAATGGACTATAAATAATTAGGCTTGTGGAGTATAAATCTAAACTTGTCAGGCTTAGCTAGTTAGAAACTATTTTTTGGTATTTCTATTAGTAATGAAAGATATGCAGAATTTCTTCCATGACACTTTTAAATATCTGAACACTTCTATATATGCATATTCCCTAGGGATATTTGAAACAGAAATTCCCCCAAAAAATTAAGTGTCAGATTGTCTGGAAGCATAAACACAAGGGGAATTTTTTACCTTTAGCTATGTTAATGCAAATCTGGTCACAGTCATGAATATATTATTTTTATTATTCTGTATCTGAGATTGCTACATCAGAAACTGGATTTAAGTCCCTTTATCCTGTGGATATAACACATTACATATGTACCAAAGAGCACATCATTTTTTTTCTGATATTAACAAAATATAGCTGGTGGCCTATTTTATAATAGAATCTAAAAGTTCTCTCCACTAACAAGCTATTATTCCGATGTAAACCAGAGTAGTGCTTGAAGCTACTGAACCTGGTATACTCCCTCTCTAGGGTTATCAGATCAAACAAGATGACTAGATTGATCAGTGAGCTTAGTGAACCACTGTCTAATTCCAGAAAGCAACCTTATGTCTCATGAAATTGATGAGTTATTTCTCACTTTTGATGGAATTAAAGAGTCAGGTTAAAATTGTATAGGCAACGTTAATTTTTTAAAAAATATATTTTTGTTGATTTCAGAGAGGAAGGGAGAGGGAGAGAGAGATAGAAGCAGCAATGATGAGAGAAAATCATTGATTGGCTGTCTCCTGCATGCTCCCTACTGGGGATCAAGCCTGAGACCTACGAATGTGTCCTGACCTGGAGTCAAATTGTGACTTCTTGATTAATAGGTCAATGCTCAATCACTGAACCATACAGGCCTGGCCAAAGTTCAAATTTACCAGACTTTATCCAGGACCCTTTTTAGATGTCCATATTTCCCATATGTATGTATTTGGATGCGTGGTGTGTGTGTGTGTGTGTGTGTGTGTGTGTGTGTGTGTGTGTGTTTAGAAGGTGTAGAACTTAGATATTTGTTACGTTATCACATATTTATGTTTGCTTAATTTATCCATCAAAATGTAGAAGCCATATATACCAACTAAACATTAATTGCAAGAAATGTAATGTCTTTGTCTTTTCATTTAAAATTAAACACAAGAAGAGAATTTGAAACTGGCTTCATTAATACTTTAGCTTATATTCACAATGCTGATATACATACAAAAGTATTATTTTTTCCTGTCATATATTTTTACTTGTTTCCGTAAACTCTCAGATTAATTGTAGATGTGTACATACTGGACAATCTATAAATAAAATTTATTTAACTTATCTAGAAGTTGATCTTGAAGGAAAGAGATTACAAATCATAATAATCGAAGTGCTTGGTCCAGGTACATAAAGATAGCTAATATCTGGGGTAGAGGAGGCCAGGGGATTGTCAAGGGCGGGGGAAAAAAGGATACATATGTAATACCCTTTGTAATACTTTAAGCAACAAAACAATAAAAATAAATAAATAAATAAATAAGGAGGACCACAAGTTACTAGAGGGGAAAAAAAAAGAGATAGCTAATATTTACTGAGTAGATACAGAGGCCAGGCACAGTTCAAGTGTTATACATAAATTATTCCATTTAGTCCTCTCAATAGCCCTATGATATATTCACTGTTACTATGATTTGCACATGAGGGAAGTAAGTCTTAGAGATCTTAAGTCCTTACTTTTAACTGCATAACTTGTGTTTTGTTTTTTTTTGAGTTTTATTGGGAAATAATTGACATACATCACTGTATAAATTTAAGATGTATAACAGGATAGTTTGATTTACATATATTGTGAAATGATTACCACAATAGGTTTAGTTAACATTCACCATCTCTTACAGATATAAGAAAAAAGAAAAAAAAATTCCTTTCTGATGCATAACTTGTGTTCTTAAATAACATGCTGTAGTATAACAATGTGTGATTTTCCTCAATGTGAAGGTTTCCTGAATTGTAAGACTATGTTTATGCAATCACCAATGTGATTAACACTAATCATACATACAATTGAAGACTGGACTGTCCATTGTTGCTACCAGTGCACCTTTGGTTGTAACACTTATAGAATGAATGTGATCCCTTGACCAAAAGGCAAAAGAAGAATGTTGTGGAGAGGTATGGGAAGAGGACTAACAGCATTTCCTGTTTATCATGACTACACTTGAAACATTAGATAATAGAGTATTTAAAGAATCAGAGCTAATAGGTCAGCCCATTTGTTTACACAAGGTGCTCTTATTCTTTTTGAATATAAATTAGCCCAATCATGTTAAGTATCATGCACTGAGTGTAGAGTTGGATAATGATCTCCATCAAATGAGTGCAGAGGGTGCACTTCACTCTCAGTGCCTTCTGTTCCAGCTGTTTTCACTTATCTTACTTTTCATAATTGGGTTACAATTAGGCTGTAAATGAGACTTTAACATGGGAATTGGAGTTTTCAGCAAAGGGGTTTACTTTTATTGTTCTGTGGTTCTTAACTTTCAGAGGCCCATTTCTTGCTATATGTTAATCAAAAAAATATTACAGAGTGTTTAAGATAAGCTTATGGCATACAAAGAATAACCTATTTACAGTTCCACAGATCTAACAATGTGGCTGCAAAAAGAGCACCGTTTGGGAAAATTCTTCCATTCATTTAGGGCATTAGAAAAGGCTTATTCTAAAATTATTACAATATCTCATGTTTGTGTGTGACTTTGTCTCCAGGCCTGACTTCACTTACTAATATTGCTACTGAAGACAGTCAGTCAGAGGGGCAGGCCACGTGAGGACTGTTCAGAGGACACAGGCCCTCTGGGATCTAAGGGTGCTCTGCAGACTCCAATTTGCTGCTCCGGTGGTGTGCTGTGTCCAGAGGTTGGCTGAGGGCTACAGTATCTCTAGACTTCCTGATGGTAGATCCTGCATCCCCACCGGCACTGACCCTGAGGGAGCACCAGAGAGCCTCCTCAATTGGCCAAGATGGCACAGGGGAAGGTTCTTACACTGTGTGCAGCCAATAGCTAGAAAGATGAATGCACAGAGCCTGAACATGCCAAAAGCTAGCAAGATAATTGGATAGAAAATAACAAGCCATCTCCTCCCTGTTCCTATAAGAACCACAGGCTTGAGCAGGAAAAAGAGATTGTCCTTGAGACAAAAGTCCATCATTCTCTCTGGTTGTAGCACGTGAATAAAAACCTATTTTCTTTTGTGCAAGTACCTGTCTCAAGTTGTGGCAGGCCAGTGAGTCCACTTGGTCGGTTATATTATGAAAGCTATCAGCTAGACAAGTTTTGAATTATAATGGTAAAAGTGTAGTCTAAGCCCTTGCATGTGGGAGCTTGATGCAAATGCAGTATTTCAGACCAGTTTCCATCTTATTCAAGTAGAATCTTCATTTTAGCAAGTAATTTTTATGCACATTGTAGTTTGAGAAATCCTGTTAGAGACTAATTAAAGCAACAAATCAAATGTAATTCCAAATTTAAAAAATAATTCTTTGTCTCATCATGGATTCTTACCATACATACATTAAGAAAGTATGAAAGCTTAACTAAGTAGTCAAATGACATTTAAATTTTTAACGAAATTACTACTTTAGATTTAAAAAAATAGGTTAGAAGATTTTAAAAGCTTTATGTAAGAAAAGCCAGAACCAAAGTTGGAAGTGTTTTATGTTGGTTTTTTAGGCTGTTATTCTCTCCAGAAGCTAGACACTCCAATTTTCTTATCCTCCATGGGTCAGTGGTGCTGTGAATTTGAAGGCTGATGTAAGGCTCTAGAGTCAGTGGAAAATGTTTCATTCCATCCACAATTTTCCTTACTATGTTTCTTATTTATTTTAGTAATTGTAGATCTCTCATTTGTTATTTAACTTCACTTTATCCAATTAAGTATGCTTTATCATTAAAAAAATCATCTATTATATATTTTCAACAATCCTGTTTCAGATGCACAGATTTCTGAAAATTGGCTGTGCAACTCTTTGAGTGTCATTTGTTGCCAAGCATCGATGTAAATGTGACTGAGCTGTCATCCTATGAGAAGGATGACACATCTGTGAAGCTTCTCTTCCTGTTGGTGGTCCTTGTGCTATTGATTTGAGGTGATTTTTTTGTTTGTTTTTTTGTTTGTTTTTAGGGAGAATTATAAACAACATGTGTAATTACTTTGGAAACAAAAAGTCCCAAATAATGCCTGAACCCAAAAGGTACATAAAAATGGCCAAAAATAATTTTAAATAGTAGAACATTTGTAGTTTTCCCCTCATAATATGGGCGCTTTCAGACAGACAGTAAATTACAAACTATATTAAATCATGTTAAGGCAGATGATCAATCTGGTTGCAGTTTTAACTATTCCTGGGAAAGTAATAGTGCTGGAGCGCTTCCTTCCAGCTGGTCCAGGAAAGGGCAGTCCAAGAATTGGCAGGTGGGAGCTGGGCCCTGCCAGTCTTGTCACTGCTTGTTCTGCTGGCCCTCTGTGACTAAAGCAGATATGAACCCTGGCCCTTGTTTACGTCACTGATGCACACCCACTGCCCGTGGACTGACTCCTTCCACAGTGTCACCTTGTTATCTCCACCCCAGATGGCCTGGATGTTGGCTATGAGGAACTGGCTCATGTGCCACACAAAATCATTGAACTTGCGCAGTACTTGGGAGACTATGCATTGCTTGAGGCATTGTCACAGATCCAAATGAACACATGACCACCCTGGGGACAGCTGGTGATTGTGCTGGTGGGTAGACCAACGGCAGGGGCCCAGGCCATGTCTGGAGCCCAGTTACTGTGTGCTTCCAGCTTCTGTTCCTCCTTCCACTGGCCATCCTCTTCCCCCTTCCACAGCTTGATGAGGTGGTCACAGCCACCTGAGGCAAATGTCTTACTGTAGTTGGGTTTCTGTCCTGATGTCTGGTCTATGAGGCTTCCGGGTACAACACCAGGGGCCCAGCTGAGGCATTGAAGCCAATAGTGTGAACATTATCTTCACTTCCCATTGGCCCTCCCCAGTGTAGGTCAGCAGGGAGATGGCCCCATCTGAACTTCCACAGGCCAGGATTAGGCCGTAGTCCTGGGGGGCCCAGCAAACAGAATTTACTGAGGAGTCGTGTCCTGTGTGCTCGTGCGTCTTCTCCCAGGTTTTGTTTTCCTCTTTCCAGAAAATGACTTTCCGGTCATAGGAGCAGGATGCCAGGATATTGCCATACATGGGATGAGCCCAGGCCACTTGCCACACTGGTGCCTCATGACCCATGAGGTCCGCGATGAGATTCTGCCCTCCGTTGCATACATACAAGATTTTGACGGACCTGTTTGATGAGCAGGTTGTCAGGCAGGTGCCATAGTAGTCCGTCTGGGTATGTGAATCATGTCCTCATGGGAGGTGTCCACAGTGTTTATTACTGACACCATGGCTGCTGCGGCTGCGGCGCCCGGCCTCGGATGTGGCAGCTCCCTGTGGCACCACCCACAGCTCACCTGTGTCATTTTTGTTCTTCACCTCTCTTTGTTGTCCTGAGACTTGAAAATATTCTCTATAAGTTTCATCTGTACTTTCTTTTTTAGACTACTCAGTTCTTAATTTTCAACTGGTTTCATGGCTAGGAAAGGTACTGTTTGAAACAAGTTCTTAGAGGGACAATTTACTCAAGCTTAATGATTATGACTGCTGCAATTTACTATGCACTTCACTTTACCCACATTATAACCAGCACTCAGAATATCTGTATATCCCAGCTTTTCTTTCCTCGTCCTTCACAGTCATCACCAAGTATTACCTGTCCAAAGAGCTCAAGGACACAGGGGCTGGGTTTCTTGCTGCTTCCATAATTGTTATAGTACCCTAATACATCTCCTGATCTATGGCTGTATCTGAGATAATGAAAGGATTGCCATCTTTTGCATTTTGTTAAGTCAGCAAACACTTGTTTCCCTAAATTGCTGGCCAAGTATGTCCTTCCATGTTTTCCTCCCTTCTCTTCATTGAAAGAAGTCTATATATTCCTGACCAACTCAATCCCTTTCACGTACTGGTGTTGGGGATCACACAGGACATTTCTCCAAGTGGATGGATTTCTGTGGCCTTCTGTACTATTTACTGCCTAAGCACCATTGTTTGGATGGGGATCTTTTTTGTGCGTTTGCATATCATTCTATCATCAGAGAATATGGCACCCTGTGTGTTTTTTGTTCCTTGCTAGACTGTGCCTTTGTAGATTACCTAGCAATTAGAAGTTCTTTTGTAGAGTGTCCCCTCCCTGGTAGCTGTTCTTTTCATTGCAAGAAGTCTCTGTGTTCTGACTCTGGATAGGTTATTTCTATTCATTGATGGATGTATTGTATGCTATGAACACATTTACATTTTTGGTGCTAGCATCATCACGCAATCTGGTCCTCATACTATTTAATGTTATTTGCAATAATAAATGCTAAATAAATGTAGATACACTAATGCCTTCTTTGTTTCTCTGATGCTTTAGTTCCTTAACAGAATTTTAGAAAACTGACAAAAATATAAGATTAAACCTGGGTGGATGTTTAGCAGTCTCTTTACTTTTTTGAAGATTTGAATTGTTTCATAATAGTTTAAAATATATTATTGTTTTCTTCAAATAGTTTTAAAGAATAAAAATGGAGAAGACTATACTTCACCTTTTCTTATGGCTTAGTAGTAATACATTGCATATATGTAACACATTTTCTTTAACCAATCATCCTTTGAAGGACACTTCAGTTGTTTCCATGTCTTGAGCATGGTAAATAGTACTGCAGTAAACATAGATGAACTATTACCATTTGTGACAACATAGATAGAGTTTGAGAATGTCATGCTAAGCAAAACAAGTCAGACAGAAAAAGTCAAGTACTATATGATTTCACTCGTATGTGGGATACAAAATTGATACAACAAAGGAATGAACAAGACAAGAAATAAAAACTATTTGACACAGACAACAGTATGGCGGTTATAGAGGGGAAGGGGTTTGAGGATGGAGGTAATAAAGGGTAAAGGGGATCAAATATCTGGTGAAAGAAAGAAATTTGGTTTTGGGTGGTAAACACAATGCATATAATTGTACACTTAAAACCTATATAGTTTTGTCAACCAATGTCAGCCCAATAAAGGTAATAAAAAGAAATATTTAAAAAGAAAAGTAAACAAAAAATGGAGGTAAGTGCAAAATCCCTATGAATAACTTTGTCAAACATTTATAGCTTTTTGTGTTAGTGATGACTTAGGCCAGTGATGGCGAACCTTTTGAGCTTGGTGTGTTAGCATTTTGAAAAACCCTAACTTAACTCTGGTGCTGTGTCACATATAGAAATTTTTTGATATTTGCAACCGTAGTAAAAAAAAGACTTATATTTTTGATATTTATTTTATATATTTAAATGCCATTTAACAAAGAAAAATCAACCAAAAAAATGAGTATACATGTCACCTCTGACACGTGTGTCATAGGTTCACCATCACTGACTTAGGCAGAACAACACCAGGAAAATTTAAATTTTGAGCCAAGCAAAATTTTCCTCTGATTCCCTCTTTGTGAATGTTTCTCTCCCCAAAAACGCAAATCTTGGTCTCTACTGACCAAATATTTTATTAATTGTAACCTTCTCAAAAATGCCTTTCCTGTTCAATAACTAAAAATTTTCCATCCCAATTTTCACTATTTCTCTTCTATACTTTCCTCTGTGATACTTAACATAATTTTCATTTATATCTGTACTAGAGGCCCGGTGCATGAAATTCATGCATGGGTAAGGTCCCTAGGCCTGGCTGTGATCAGGACCGGAATATAAGCTCCATGGGGGCAGTGTATATCCAGTGCCTATGTATAACATTGTTTATCACTTAGTATGCACTAAGTAACGATCAGTGCCTTCCAGCTGCTGGCCAGCGACTTCCTTCATTCCGCGCCACCCTGTTGGTCAGTGCACATCATAGCAAGCAATTAAAAAAAAAGAATTAATGTCAGATAATATCCCCAAACCCCTTAAGATGTCTTGGTATATGTGAGAGAGGGAAGGATTAATATTTATTAGGAATCTCATTGGACCCGCTTTTCTTAACATTTGCCACTTCTGATGCTCTGTAGCTTCTTGGCATCTGAATTCGGACAGATGAATTCACGAATGGATCAAACACTTAGAAGAATCTAG
>NW_006284941.1:361069-363196 GCF_000327345.1 Myotis davidii
ACAAAAGGAACCAAGATAATCTAACCCTGGATATAGCAAACACTGTGTCAGTGTAGGAGCTCCTGGGATTCTTTGTTCCTCATAGCTACTCCCCTGAAAGTTAGCTAAAATAAAAGGGGGTTCTTTCCTTAAGATCTAAAACACTCAGGTGAAGGGTAAGTAAATTTGATATTCTTTATCCTCCTCAGTGGTGAGAACTAATAACAGAACCTGAGAAAGAAAAGAAATGATAAGCAATCAAAACACAGTGGCAGTAGTAAATTGGACTCATAGCCCCGAGAAAGAGAAATAGCATTGCAATATCAACTTTAGAACACCACGTTCCGGAATCCTTTTCATACTTGAAATTATATCTTCTAGACAGGTACTTAAGGAAGATGTCTATACTGAATTAGTGATGTGAAAGCTACCTCTGATATATCATGAGGTACTTTGAGGTAAGAGTGGTACTTTACCCAGTTATTCCAATTTGTCTTAAAATCACAAGATGAGAAGCAGGTCAGGCCAGGCCATCACTCAAAGCAAATGCACATGGTTACATTACTACAATACTATCATGTGATGATGATGTAGCCATCTTAAAATGAGGAGGAGATTTTAATTCAACTGACAAAAGTGGAAAAGTTAAAGACATCTTTTTATATTAACAGTTACATTTTTCACAATCAGAGAGTAAAAATGTATTTTCTTTTCAGTTTTTGTTCAAAGAACACAAGGGACTCTCAATGACCCAGAAAACTTCCCAGAGTAAGTGTATTTCTTTTTCTGTGAAGTTGAGATCCAGAACAAATAAGGCCTCCAGTTTTTAAAAGCAAGGGACAAATGGCTTTATGTTGGAAGTACATGGTGTTATTTGAAATAAGCCAATGAAAGATGAAGAAGTGAGAAGGAGAGGATATGGAAAGATATTTCCTCTATTTGGCTTCAATAATTACTATGTAGTTTATTCATTCACAATTAGCTTCCTCAATACCATTATTTTGCCTGTGATTTTTAAAATCTTTTATAAGAATAAGAATCCAACTAGGCCAATGAGTTTTAAAATGTGCAGGCCACTCCTTCCCTCACACGCATAGTGTTGTCTATTTACTAAATTTACTAAGTATACCCTTAGACCATAAGATCTACTACTCCAAGTGGATGCCGTGGTAAACTGAGATTCCACTTGTTTCAGCCCTAATGAAAATTACCTTTGTGTTTTTATGATAACTTATTTCCTATCATTAGTAAATAATTACTGGAATTTATGAGACAATTTCCCATTTTACGTGAATGTAGACGGGGAGATTGCTAAAGACATCTTTTATTGGGCATTTACAAATTTCCATAAATTAGTTTCTTCTTCCTCTCCCTCTCCCACTTCCTCTTCTTGTCTCCTCTCCTCTTTCTTTCTTCTTCTTTGTCCTTGTCTAAGATTACTATGTGACCTCAGTGTTCTTAGAAATAATGGAAAAAGCAAAAATGCCCTTACTGTCTTTACAAATATTTATCATCCTGGTCAAAAGAACCATGAATATTGGCAGTTTAATTCTAGTCAAATGTAAACCATTAGATGTTTTCCTAATATGCCTATATTCCATTAAAAGATCCATGGCTAAATATCTGTCAATTAATGGAATATAATTCCAGCTCTTTCAACAATGAAC
The DNA here is from genome assembly GCF_000327345.1 of Myotis davidii. Taxonomy (NCBI): domain Eukaryota; kingdom Metazoa; phylum Chordata; class Mammalia; order Chiroptera; family Vespertilionidae; genus Myotis; species Myotis davidii. Next base: position 362,716 of record NW_006284941.1, read on the forward strand.
TTGAGAGAACTAAATATCGGTTCTGCCTTTTTGTTTTCTTTTCAATGAAATGAAGAGACCACAAGTTGTTTATAGGATAAGGTTATCTTATACCTGCAATTGGTCAGCTCTGTGTTTATCTCCAGGAATTCCTGATTTGGGGCCAAGATAAGAATGAGATATGTAGTTATTGTTAAAGTCCAGCTTATAATTTGAAACCTGCCAGGTACCCAGTGCCAAATGCTCTCTATTGTTTAGGGATAGATGAATGGTTTATTGTTGGTTTAATCTGGTTCGACCTAAATAGCTTGGCTTGAGTTAAATAATCAGTAGGGTATACAAAAATCCTGCTGTAGCCAAAACCGGTTTGGCTCAGTGGATAGAGCATCAGCCTGCGGACTGAAGGGTCCCGGGTTCGATTCCGGTCAAGGGCATGTACCTGGGCTGCGGGCACATCCCTAGTAGGAGATGTGCAGGAGGCAGCTGATTGATGTTCCTCTCT
>NW_006284941.1:363620-364684 GCF_000327345.1 Myotis davidii
TCCATTGACCACCGGACCTTCACCACATTATTGTCTGCATGGGTTATGCATATATACATGCAAGTTCTTTGGTTAAGCTCACCCCACCCCAGCCTTCCCTCTAAGATCCATTAGTGTGTTCCATGCTTCTATGTCTCTGGATCTTTTTTGTTCACCAATTTATTTTGTTCATTATATTCCACATATAAGTGAGATCATGTGATACTTGAGTTTCTCTGAATGGTTTATTTCACTTAGCATAATACTCTCCAGGTCCCTCCATGCTGTCTCAAAGGGTAAGAGATCTTTTCTTTATATATAACTGAATAGCACTCTGTTGTGTCAATGTTCAACAGTTTTTTAATCCATTAATCTATTGATGGGCACTTGGGCTGTATCGAGAACATACCTACTATAAATAACGCTGCTATTAACATGGGGGTGCACACATTCTTTCTGAATGGTGTTCTTGCTTCTTAGGATATATTCCTAGAAGTGGGATAACTGGGTCAAATGGCAGTTCCATTTTTAATTTTTTGAGGGATCTTCACACTGTTTCCCATAGTGGTTCCACCACTCTGCTTTCCTAACAGTGGGGTACTAGGGTTCCTTTTTCTCCACATCATTTCCAGTATTTGTTGTTTATTTATTAATGGTAGTCCTTCTGGCAGGTGGGAGGTGGTGCCTCATTCTTGTTTTAATTTGCATCTCTCTGAGAATAAGTGACTTTGAGCATTTTTTCACATGAATCTTAGCTATTTGTATGTCCTCCTTGGAGGACTGTGTATTCAGGTCCTCTGCCCATTTTTTAATTGTCCTAAAACAAGACATATGTGTTGTTGGTTTATAATCTGAAGACAAACAGCCTCCTCTATAATTGAGGAATGACTCTAGGGCTGTACGTAGAAATGTCAGATCCTCTGTGATGGTGTGTTCTTTCTTTCTTCAGCTGTGGTATACCTTTTACTAAGTTTTATATCAATACACCACATGGAAGCTTGCTAGTCATCAATTATTGGACTCTTTATAACCTTTGTTCTTGACCCTTTTCAGATATAGTTGAGAGGTCAATTAAGAATATATAT
>NW_006284941.1:364719-379418 GCF_000327345.1 Myotis davidii
TTGTAGCAGTGAAAATTCTGCTCCATCATATGTCTGATATTTTACTGCCTGTTTTCTTCTAGGATTTTTATGGTTTCATAACCTACATTTAAGTCTTTTATCAACTTTGATTTTATTCTTGTGTTCAATTTTTGCATGTACCTGTCCAACACCATTTATAGAAGAGGCTGTCATTACTCCATTACATGCTCTTGCCTCCTTTATCAAATATTAATTGACTGTAATGGTTTGGGTTGATTTCTGGGTGCTCTGTTCTGTTCATATGATCTAAATGCATATCCCTGTGCCAGTACCAAGTGGTTTTGATTACAGTGGCTTATAATAGTATAGCTTGAATCTGGGATTGTGATCCCTCCAACATTGTTGTTCTTTCTCAAGATTGTTGCAGCTATTAGGTGTCCTTTTCTGGTTCCACATTAATTTTTGGAGTATTTGTTTTATATCTATGAAATATGTGATTGGTACTTTGATAGGGATTGCATTGAGTTCATAGATTACTTTGGGTAGTATGGACATTTTAATAATATTAATTCTGTCAATCCATGAACACGGTATAGTCTTCCACTTATTTATATCTTTTTCTTCTCTCTTTTTTCAATGTCCTGTAGTTTTCTGAGTTCAGGTCTTTTATCTGCTTGGTTAAGGTTACTCATATGACTCTTAATTTTATTTTTTGTTATAATGGTAAATGAATTTTTTTTTAGTTTCTCTTTCTGAGAGTTCTTTATTGATTTATACAAATGCTATAGATTTCTAGTTATTCACTTTATATCCTGCTGTTACTGGATTGATTTATTAACTCTGGTAATTTTTTTTGTGTGTGTGTGGTTCTTTAGGGGTTTCAATATACAATATCATGTCATCTGCGAATACTGATAGTTTTACATCCTCCTATACAATTTAGATGCCTTTTATGTTTTGCTTTTTCTTGCCTGATCACTGTGGCTTGGACTTCCAGTACTATTTTCAATAAAAGTGGTGACAGCAGACAAACCTGTTTTGTCCCTGTTCTTAGAGGAAATCATTTTAGTTTTTACCCATTAAATATGATGTTGGCTGTAGGTTTTCCATATATGGTCTTTATAATATTAAGGTGCAATCACTATTCTCACTTTGCTGAGAGTTTTTATAAAAGATACCTGTTGGCTTTTGTCGAATGCTTTTTCAGCATCCTATATAATAAAAGCATAATATGCAAATTGATTCAACAGCAGAATGACTGGTCAGCAGGGGGGCAAACAAGGTGTGTGCCAGCAGGCAGAGGGAGGGGATGGTGATGGGGGGAGGGGGCGGCAGTGACCAACAGCAGCAGAGGGGACAATCAGGGGGGGCAGGGCCAGCCACTAGCAGACTGGTGCTGTTCCCTGATTGGCCCATCGGTTGCCTCCTGTAGAGGAAGGCCAGACTGCGGCTTAGGCCTGCTCCCCGTGGAACTCCCGAGGGCTCTCAGAATGTGAGAGGGCACAGGCTGGGCTGAGGAACCTCCCCCCTGCCCCGCCCAGTCCACAAATTTTCATGCACCAGGCCTCTAGTTTATTGATATGATCATATGATTTTGTATTTCAATTTGTTTATATATCACATTTATTGATTTGCAAATATAGTACCAGTTTTGCATCCATGGAATAAATGCCACTTAGTCATGGTGTATGATCTTTTAATATATTGCTGGACCCAATTTGCTAATATTTTGTTGAAGATTTTAGCATCTATTTTCATTGGGGATACTGGCCTGTAATACTCTTTATTTGTGGTGTCTTAATCTGGTTTGGGAATTAAGATAAGGCTGGCCTCATAAAAAGAGCTTCGAATTGATTCTTCCTCTTTGATATTTTGGAATATATTGAGAAGTATAGGTGTTAAATCTTTCTTGAATATTTAGTAAAATACCCCTGTGTAGTCATCCCAATTAGGACTTTTATTTGCTAGGAGGTTTATTATTATTATTATTACTGATTCAATTTCATCAGTTGTTATTGACCTATTCAGGTGATCTGATTCTTTCTGATTTAGTTCTAAAAGATTGTATTTTCCCACGAATTTGTCAATTTCATCCAGATTTTCAGCTTGTTGACATATAGTTTTTCATAGAATTTTTTTAAACAATCCTTTGTATTTCTGTAGTGTCAGCTATTACTTTACCTCTTTTGTTTCTGATTTTGTTTATTTTGAGTCCTCTCTCTTTGTTTCTTGATGAGTCTGGCTAAAGGTTCATCAATATTTTTTATCTTTTAAAGAACCAGGTCCTGGTTTCATTGTATTGTATCTTTAGTCTCTATATCATTTATGTTGCTCTGAATTTTATTATTTCCTTCCTTCTACTTACTCTGGGCTTTTCATGTCCTCATTCTAATTATTCAAGTTGCAATGTTAGATAGTTTATTAAAATTTTTTCTTATTTTTTGAGGTAGGCCTGTTATGAAGCGCCTTCTCAGGATTGCTTTTGCCCTGTCCCATAGCTTTTGGGTTGTTTTGTGTTCATTTTCATTTTTTTTTTTTTGCAGGGAATTTTTGCTTTCTTTCTTGATCACATTGGTAACCCATTCGTTGTTTAATAACCTGCTATTTAGCCTCCATGAATTTAAATATTTTTAGTGGTTTTATTTTTGATTTCTAATTTCATGCCACTATGATCTGAGAAGATGCTTGATATAATTTCAATCTTCTTGAATTAATAGAGACTTGGTTTTTGTCCTAAGATGTGATCTATCTTTGAGAATATCTCATGTGCTTTTGAGAAGAATGTAATTCTGCAGCTTTGGGTTGTAATATTGTGTAAGTATCAATTAATTTCATCTGATTTAGTGTATCATCTAGTGTGTCCTTTTTGATATTTTTGTCTGCAATATCTATCCAGTGAAGTCAGTGTGGTGTTAAAGTTCCCTACTATAACTATATTGCTGCCGATCTCTCTCTTAAAGTCCTCCAGAAGTTTTTTTTTTTATATATATTTAGGTGCTCTTATATTGGGTGCAAATATGTTCACCATGGTTCTATCCTCTTATACCAATCCCTTTGGTATTATGTAGTGACCTCACTGTTTCTTGTTATGATCTAAATTTTAAAATCTATTTTGTCAAATACAAGTATTGCTACCCCAGATCTTTTTTCTATTCCCTTTGCATGGAAATTTGTTTTTTTCTACCCCTTCACTCTCATCCAATGTCATTCTTTTGTTCTCTGGTGGGTCTCTTATAGACTGCACATATTTAGGCCATGTTTTCATATCCATTCAGCTACCTACATCTTTGGATTGGAGCATTTAATCCTTTTATTAGTACATTTTAGGTCATTATTAATAGGTACTTATTTATTGCCATTTTAATTCTTTATGCCTATGTTTCTCTTTCTCCCTATTTCTTCCTCTCCTTTCCGCAGTTCCTTTAGCATTTCTTGCAGTGCTGGTTTGGTACTTATAAACTCCTTTAACCTTTTGTGGCCTTGGAAGCTCTTTATTTTACCCTATAATTTGAATGATAGTCTTGCTAAATGGAGTAGTCTTGGTTTCAGATCCTTGCTTTTCATTACCTTGAATACCTGATGAATTCCCTCTGGCCTACAGAATTTCTGATGAAAAGTCAGCTGACAGCTTTATAGAAACTCCTTTGCAGGTAACAAATTGCTTTTCTCTCACTGCCTTTAAGTTTATCTTTTTGTCTTTAATCATTGGCATTTTAATTATGATGTGCCTGAGTGTGGGGCTCTTTGGTTTCCCCTTGCTTGGGGCTCACTGTGCTTCCTGAACTCCTGTGACTTTTTCCTTCATCAGGTTAGAGATGTTTTCTGCCATTATTTCTTTAAAAAGGTTATCCCTTGTTCACTTTATTCTCCTTCTGGAGTTTCTGTGATGAGGATATTATTAATTATCATGTTGTCCCATGGTTCCCTTAAGCTCTCCTGTTTTTTAATTATATATATTTTTTGTTTTGTTCTCTTATTAAGTGATCTTTTCTACCTTGTCTTCTAATTAGCTGATCCAATACTCAGGTTCCTCTAATTTGTTGTTTATTTCTTCCAGTGTATTCTTTATTTCTGCTGTCATTCTGCATTTACAACTGGTCATTTTTCATAGTTTCCATATATTTCCTTATGCTTTTGAACATCCTAATAACCATTACTATGAACTCCATATTTGATAATTGCTTATATACTTTTCATTGAGCTCTTCTTCTGGAGAATTCTCTTGTTCTTCCATTTGGAGCTTGTTTGTTTGTCTCCTATTTTGGCTGCCTTTCTGGGTTTGTTTCTTAGGTATAACTGCTACAACTTCTAGTTTTAATATGATGGCTTGATGTACTGGGTAACCTGTGGAATCTAATGGTGCAGTCTCCCTGATCACAAGACCTGTGTGCTCAAATAATGCCCTTTGTGTTTGTTGTGTGGGCCCTCCTAATGTAATTAAATCTTTATTGCTAATGGTTCATTCATGTGTGGGCTCAATCCTTAGGCTTGCTGACAGTGAGGCTCAACCCCCAACACAGTATGCAGTTTACTGTGCATTTGCTTACCATTCCCCTCTGCATGGTTTGGAGCCTGCCAGTATCTCCCTGTGGATATACTTCTTGTGGAGCTTATTGGATCCTACTCTGTTGTCTGAAGCTGGCTACTGGGTTTACTAGTTTAGAGTTTCTTCAGAGGGCTCTGGTGCAGGCCAATGCCAGACACTGTTTGTGACTGGCTCTGAGCACCCTGTTTAGAGCTATCAGTGATCCACAGCTTGTGGCTCTCTCCACTGGGGCTGGATGCATGTGGAAAAGAGCAAGCTGGGCACTAAAGTTTGCTTCTCTTGCTCATGGCCCAGAGGCACTGGAGGGAAAGATTCAAAGCACACTGAATCTTCCTGCCAGCTGATTGTTAGTCTCAGTCACTTAATGAGCCTCAGGCTTCAAGTCCACAGGGTGAGGTGGAAGGGTTCCCAATGGGTGGGGCATTTTTTTTTCCTCCAGGCAAAATCTGCTTTGATGGAAAAGCTGTGCTTGATAAAGATGATTTCTGCCATATTGGGGAATGACTCAGAACATGGATCCTAAAGGTTGTTCTCTCTGCTCTCTCTCCACAGAGCTCAAACAACTCTAATCTACTCTACCCTTCCATATTCAGAGCCCAAGGTAAGTGACTAAAAATAAAATTCAGTGTGTTGTCCCTTAAGGGCATGTCTGCATATATAGCCATCTATCCCTGCCAGACAGAACTTGCATTGCTTTTCAAAGTCAGATGTTATGTGAGCACCTTTCCAAGTTCTGGTGCTCTGGGTTGGGGAGCCTCCAGAATTTCAGCTTCCACCTGTGGGAGCTCAGCTAGCCCTCTTATGCCTCCGTACTTCCTACCAGTCTTGATGTGGTCTCCTCCTTATGTCTTTGGTTATAAGGGTTCTCTCCAGCTAGTCTTTATTTGGTAATCTCTGCTTATGCATTTAGAAAAATGACATTCTTAATATAATTTTCTCCTCTATATTCTGTCATCATATACAGAACTAACTCAAACATTACTTATTCTGTACAGTCTTAAATAGTCACCTACATAACATATTATTACTTCTATTTTCTTCTTCTTTACACAAACTCTGAGTAAACATACTTGCAAAATGGAACATAGGTAATTACTAAAGCATTTGTTTCTCTCTAAACACATGAAGAATGTGGACCATTTTAGAGAAATGTCAGTTTATACAATATGAGGGGAATTTTTTTTGGGGGGGGGAGGCACTGGGAAGTGGTGTTTAACATCCATTTTGAATAAGCATAAGATTTTGTTTTTGTCTGCAATACATTGGGTATGTTGAAGATTAGTGTCATATTATATTTTCCTAAAAATCTGTAAATTAGACCTTTTTAAATGAATTAGTCAGTATGGGTTCCCAATTTACAAAAAAATAACCGTTAACATTTTACAGAGTGTCTGCAAGTCCAAATAAATTCAACTAAAAATATAAAAAGTGAATAAAAGTCTATAAGTCCTCTTTTGCATAACTTAAGAACATTTTAATAATTAAATTAAGGAAAAGTATCACTTTCATAAGGCAGTATTACCTAGTTTATAGTTATTTTATGATCATGGTTATTAAAGTATTTAAATATAATGCCTCGTTTTATTGTTTATTTTCCATGGTATTCAAAAGAAATATAATTAGATATCCTTACCAGATTTCCATAAAAGCCATAATAATTTCTGAAAGTCTCTGTGACATTCATAAAATGAATATTAAAATATGGTCTTATATTTATGACTATCCTGAATAAAAGGGAACATGTGACCTTCATGCCAGTTGTCAAAATTCACTTTAGTAATCCATTTTACTATATACACATAGACATGTGTGCATGCATTACACATATATTAATTTTTAGTGCCAAGTTTTCAAACTGAACAAGAAAGAGAGAGATATTAATATAGACTATTTTGTACTTTCATTCTTTCATATGTCTTGATTCTAGCCATAAATCTCTTTTACAAAACCTATATCATATACATCCACATTAAAGCAGAATTGATATAACTACATTTAGGAGACAGACATCTCTAATCCCCAGGTTTCAGGACACAGAAGAGGTTTTGCGCACTTTTTTCCAGTCTATACTACCTCCTCACCACCTCCTATGTTCTGTTTTTAAGATTGCCCTGAATAGAAATGCTTAATTTTTCTTCTGAAAGACCATTGTCATAGTCTATTTTCTGAGATAAAACCATGCTTCCTGATCTCTCCAATTAAATTATGTTTTAGAAGAGTTGATTATATTTTTTGCCTTTAAAATTAACTTTAAAAAAATATACCCAAGAAATTTAAGCACAGGGAATTTCAGCTGTGACAACTTAGTTTCTGATAAAAACAAACAGGTTTTGTTCCTTCTATAAATGAACTCAGCTGTAGTTTGACAAGATTTATCAGTGTTATAAAAAACAAAAACAGAACATTTTCTTTCCTCATTTTCATTAATAAACTTGGATGTTAAATGTCAAATGCATTCAGTGAGGACAGGATTTTATCCTGTACATTCATTGAAAAGTACTGATATTAATGAGAATAAAAACAGATGTTTTATCTTTAAAGTAAATTAAGGAAATTGTTTCAATATATTCTTTAGAAAGTTGGAGTAAACTTGAAGGCTGTGATGGGAAAAAGCAGATGTTGAACACAGTAATCTAAAGAATAATTTAAAATGGAACAAGGAAAGGTGAGTTTTACAGTAGTCTTTATGCCCAAAAAATTTTATTATGAATAACAAAGCAAAACAACAATCTAATATTATTTACTTTTTCTATAATTAGACAAAATAAAAGGACTTATAACATTAATATATGAGATCTCCAATATTCTGACAATGAAGAATACTATAACTTTAAGTGGTTTATTCAATATATTATTGAATTTTAGCTGAATATCTATGGATTTGATGACTTCCAAAATTATTCCAGTTCCATGAGTTCCTGTGTCTATCAAAGTAAACCTTTCACTATTTGACATGGGTACAACTGCAAAACATCCTCCATCATGTACAATAAAAACAGGCTTCAAAAACTAGGTGAAGCTAGAAATTTTTAATCTAATTTCATTTTATAGAAATGGAAAAAAAAAACTAAGATTTGTAGTGCTTGGGTTTCATTTTTATTTTCTCTCTATAGCAGTATTTTCATTTTAAAAATAAAACTGTCATTAAATAAGTTTTTACAGATTAATGGTTTTGTGTAGCTTTGAGCAGTGTACAATATGTTCTCCTTTCCTTGTACTTGTCTGATATATAAGAATTTTTGGTGGTATAAATATAGTAAGGAGAATGGAAGTTTCTTGTTTAAAAATTGTTAACATCAACACTTCTATATAAGGAAGGACAAATAAAAGAGAGGTTTATCTTATGTTATGTGTAAATAATCCTCTTTATACAAACAAATGCACCACAAAAATAACATTTTATTTTCATAATAGCCCTATTTAACCAAAATATAACAAAAACACAAGATGATTGGAAATTTTAAGTGTAGTACATATCTGTCTATAATAATAAAAGCGGAATATGCTAATTAGACCAGATGTCCTTCTGGCTGTCCTTATGTCCTTCCAGATGGAGCTGGGCCTGCAAGGGAAGTCTGTGTCCAAGGTGCCTGCTAGCAGCTGGAGGGAAGCCCAGGTCCCAGGTGCTGGAGGGAAGCCCAGGTCCCCGGTTGCCAGAGAGAAGCCAATGCTAGCAGCCAGGGGAAGGAAGGCCTACTCTTGCACAAATTTCATGCATCAGGCCTCTAGTTCTATATAATAAAGAGCTAATATGCAAATTGTCATCATGCCCTCACGTCACACTCTCACGTCATCACACTGTAACTGTTCAGACACTCAACACTGGGGAGAGAGGAATGGGGAACAGCCAGGCTACAGCCTGGGAGAGGGACAAGCTGCCTGCCCCGTGGTCCTGAGAACCTGTGGCTGCAGCCCAGGTGAAGCTGGCCTGGGTCCTAGGTGCCTGCAGCTGGCCAGAGGGAGGGAAGCCTGGGTCCCAGGTGTGGGGTGAGACAGAGGTGATTAGGGATGATCAGGCCAGCAGGGGAGCAGTTAGGGGTGATCAGGCAGGCAGACGTGACTAGAGGCTATCAGGCAGGCAGGCAGAGGGGTTAGGGGCAATCAGGCAGGCAGGCAGGTGAGCGGTTAGGAGCTAGTAGTCCTGGATTGCGATAGGCATTCGGACATCCCTCAAGGGGTCCCAGATTGGAAAGGGTGCAGGCTGGGCTGAGGGACCCCCCTCAGGTATGAATTTTGTGCACCGGGTCTCTAGTCCTATAAAATAAATTAATAAATGGTAATATGAAAATTAACCCTCACGCTCTCACAAAATTGCTATCTACAACCAGGCCAGCAGGGGAGTTAGTGAGAGAACAACCAAACAACTGAACAGCAGGCTGTGTGGGGTGATGTGGCTGATGGAGGAGGGGGGCGTGACGGCAACCAGGCTGGCAACGGGGGCAGTTAGGAGTGACCAGGCCGGTGGGGCGGGGGTAGTTGGGGACGACCTGGCTGACAATGGGGGGGGTAACTAAGGGTGATTAAGCTGGCACACAGAGGCAGTGAGGGGTGATCAGGCCAGTAGTGGGGGCAGTTAGGGGTAACAAGGCAGGCAGGCAGGTGAGCAATTAGAAGCCAGCGGTCCAGGATTGTGAAAGAGATGTTCAACTGCTTGTAAATCGGCAGTCAGACATCCCCCGAGGGGTCCCGATTGGAGAGGGTGCAGGCTGGGCTGAGGGACACCCCAACCCTTGTGCATGAATTTCATGCACCCAGCCTCTAGTATATATATATAAAAGGCTAAGCAAGCATCTAACCATCCGACCAGCAGCTATGACATGCAATGACCACCAGGGGACAGATGCTTTGACCAGTAGCCATGATGCACACTGACCACCAGTAGGTAGATGCCCAATGCTAGCTGCTGAGCTGTGGTGACTCAGCAGCAGCAGTTCTTGGGTGATGCACCCCAGAAACAGAGAGGAGGGAGCCTGATTCTGGGGTGTGCCACCCGAGAACCTCCCCCTTCGCAATCTGGGATCCCTCGGGGGATGTTGGAGAGCCAGTTTCGGCCTAATCCCCACAGACCAGGCTGAACTACCCCACTTGATGGAGGGACCCCACTCACTCTGCAGATGCCCTTCAAGCCATGGCACTGCCCCAGGTGCAGCTGGCTGGAGAGGTGTTGTGGGAAGTTGGCTCCAGTGCGTATCCAGCCCATCTTGCCCAGTCCTGACCCACCAGCCACTTTCTAATTAATTTCCTTCCATGGTGCATGAATCCGTGCACTGGGGCACTCTATACTAGAAGCCCAGTGCATGGATTCGTACACCTTGAAAGGAACTGTGGGCCACGAGGCTGTGGTAAGCACAGGGGTGGGTCTTGGCCTATCCTCCATGCCCCTGCCTGGTCCCTCCTGCCATGGCCCTGTTCCTCTGTCTGTCAATGGCCCCACTCCCCCTGCCACTACTCCCACACTCTGATGGCACTGGCTCTGCTTGCACCCACTGATGGCGTGGAGCAATTGGGGCTGGGGCAAGCAATAGGTATGAGTGGGACCAGTGCTGGGCACCAATAGCAGGTGTGAAACACCAGGCAGGACCACAGCATGTAGGAGCAAAGACTTTTCAGTAACCACCAGAGGCTCGCCCTGATGACAGAGCCCAATGCCTGCCTTGGTCTGGTGCCTCCACTCACCTGCTCCACCATCCTGTCATGGCTGACACCCATCATGTTCTGTGCATGCCCCCTGGTGGCCAGCACATATCATAGCCACAGGTTGCTTGGTTGTTTGGTTGTTCTGCCGTTTGGTCTATTTCCATATTAGCCATTTATTATATAAGAAATATAAATATATAAACACATATATTTATAAAATTATTACATATTTTCAAAGAAAGAACAATATTCAAGATAGGCTAATTTATCTTTAAGATGCCCACAACCAAGCAGTTTAAAAATTATCAAGGTTCACATATTTATTTCTGATGTACCATATTCATGTTGAAGATACATTAGTGACTTTTATCATGTACATGGCTAGTTCTTAAAGAAAGATGTTTTCACAAATTCATGTTTTACCTTTGATAATAAGATTATTGTAAAATATTTCAAAAATATCTATCAATCTATATTAGTTTCTTACTGCAGCTATAACAAATTACCACAATCTATTGGCTTAAAACAAATATTTATCTATCTATCTATCTATCTATCTACGAAAGACTGGAATGACCAGAAGGACCAGAACAACTGTTCCCTATGATGTGCACTGTGGCTGCTCAACTGGCCCGATTGTGGGTGGGGCCAGCTGGCCAACCTCCCACAGCCCCTACCCCAGTCAGCCCCACACCCAATCACCTCTACATCCCAACTGGGGGTGGAGCTGGCTGGCTCAACTTCTGTGGACCCTCCTCCCTGCCAGCCGCACCCCAGAACACACCCCTACCCCAATCGGGGGCAGGGCTAGCCAGCCCACCTCCCCATGGCCCCTCCCCTGGCCGGCCGCCCCATTAGCCCCAATCAGTTGGGCCAGATAGACCCCACCCATGCACAAATTCATGCACCAGGCCTCTAGTATTATCATATTTCTGGAGCTCAGATGTCCACATTGGTCTCACTGGGCTAAAGTCAAATTGGCAGGGCTGTGTTCCTTCCTGTAGCGTCTAAGAGAAAATCAGTTGTCTGGCCTTTCTTAGTTTTTACAGGCTGTACTCACTCCTTGGCTTGTGGCTCTTTTCATACTAAAAGCCTGAAAGCAATAGTCAATTGAGTCATTCTCAAGATCTTGATCCTATCTTTCAACTTCTATATCTTTTGTCTCCCCATTCCCTATTTATGGAGCTTTGAAATTACATTGGTCTCACAGGACAATCCAGGATAATCAGTTGATTAGCAACCTCAATTTAATTTGCAAGGCGGAATTATCATACTTGTCATGTAGTATAACATTCCCAGGTTCAGGAGATTTGAACATATACATCTTTGGGGGACATTATTCTGCCTACTATACTCAATACATATTATATTGGGATATTTGTACCTGTATGTATATATAGGTATAAAGTATCAATGTAATTATAATATAACAAGAAATTAAATTAATTATTAATTTAATTAACTGCACCTTAGCTGTTTTTGTTTATTAGTCTTAAGATTTATAAAAGGTTACCTATATTAATCACTGATAAGTTGTTTTTTCTTATAAATGGCCATTTGGTCATTAAACTGCAGCAAGGCAGTGCCAGTGCTTCAATTATAGCTCCCTGCAGAATTGGGGAAGTGGTGGTTGGCATGGGCCATTTACTTAGAATCTGAAGGTTGTGGTTTGCAGCCAATAGAGGCTTATTCACTCTCTCAGTCTCTTGAAAACCATGCTGATTTAACTTAGTGATTTTAATACTTTACCTAGTTTCTCTAGTTTAATCAGTATAATATCATTAAGCTTTTGTAAAAACTGATTACATTTGATAACAAGTTTGTTATTATCTTGGGTCACTTGCTATATTTGCTTTCTATTTTATTTAATTTTTATCTGCCCTATAAAAAGCAAAGGTAAATTAAAAATTTTCGGTGTGAAAGTTATTTAAGAAAACACATATGCTTATTTTATGTCCAAAATGTTGTATTTAAACTTGGTGAGAAAGAACGTTCACTTGATTGATATACTTTGTACCCAAAAATTTAAAAGTAAATTAAATACTCTTAAATATCTTGGTAGTAACTAGAATCATGCTCAATTTTTTCTCTGCTTTAAAATCATGCCTTATAATTTAGAGCTAACATAATTCACTAAACCTCAGCACAAAAGTAAAATTTATTATCAAGCAAGATCATTTTCTCTACATTTTATAAATTTACTAGAGGCCCAGTGCACAAATTCATGTATGGGTGGGGTCCCTCATCGTGGCCTGTGGGGATTGGGCCAAAACTGGTAGTCCAACACCACCTGCCACTCCCACTCACCCAGAACCTGCTGTGCCTGCCGTGGGCACGCGCCCAGTCAGTCCTGATTATGAGAGGCTTGCGCTGCCACAGCAGTGCTTGCCAGCCACAAGCCTTGTGTCTGGCAACTGTCCTGAGAAGGGTGGGGGGACTGGAATGCAATCAGGCCTCCAGGAGGGTGGTGGGACACCCTTTCAGGCCTGGGATCCAGATCAGTCCTGCTGACATTCACACTGGTTGTCAGTAGTCAGCTGGTGGCCGCTTTTATAATGTTTCTTCCTTGTGGAGCATCTAGGGAGGAGAAACAGCCACGGTGCCCGAGGCCAACTTCCAGGAGGCCTGTAGTGCTGTGGGGATCGTGCCGGTGGCGCCAGTCCATCAGTGCCTGGCCCACTCTCCAGAGATTGGACCTGCAGGACTACTGAGGGAGTGAGTGGTTGCCGCCGGGCCAGTGGGCTGCTGGGATGGGTCCATCAGTCAAGCATCACTCCCACTTTGGGAGCACACTGACCACCAGGGGCAGTTCCTGTGTTGAGCATCTGCCCACTGGTGGTCAGTGTGTGTCATAGTGACCAGCTGACCAGTCGTTCGGTCATTTGGTTGCTTAGGCATTTATATATATAGATTCCTAAGTGGATTTTTTTTTTTAAGGTTGAAATCATTTCTTAGAAATAATGGCTTCAAAAATAGACCTGAAAGACATAAGCAATGTCTACTTATGACCCACATAATTATTATATGGTATAAAACGTAAAGGATAGGAATTGTCAAAATTATTTCACCTGGCCTCATGAATTGAAGTGCATAAATTAATTGAGAGGTATTTTTCAACAGTAAAAAAATTACCTCCTCCTATGAAGCCTTTCTAGACATATTGTTCTTAATCACTCCTCTTCTTCCATGAAATTTTAATTTAAACAGATTTACTGTAAATCTGTTTATATATGGTGGCCCTTTGCAGGGCCATAAACCATTATAATATCTAAGCTGCCGCCACCCTAAGAAACAAGTTTTACACCCTTGGAGATAGTATCACCCCTACTGAAAATGCATAACATATAGTGACATCACTAGAGGTAAGCTCAGCAGGCTGTTGTTCAAAACCCTACATTTTACTGATGAAATCTGGGACACAGAGAAGGAAATTGATTTGTCTACAAGGATATATGCTTATTAGATGTTATAGATAAAATAAAATAAATATAGGCATACTAGAGGCCCGGTGCAAAAAATTCATACCTGGTGGGGGTCCCTCAGCCCAGCCTGCACCCTCTCAAATCTGGGACCCCTTCAGGGGATGTCCAACTGCCAGTTTAGGCCCAATCCCGGCAGTCAGAAATCCCTCTCACAATCCAGGACTGCTAGCTCCCAACCATTTGCCTGCCTTCCTGTCTGATTGACCCTAACTGCTTCTGCCTGCCAGGCTGATTACCCCCTAACCACTCCCCTGCCTGCCTGATCAACACCTAACTGCTCCCCTGCAGGCCTGATCGCCCCAACTGCCCTCCCCTGATGACCCAGGCGCTCCCAACTGCCCTCCCCTACCGGCCTGGTTGCCCCCAACTGCCCTCCCATGCTGGCCTGGTTACCCCTAACTGCCCTCCCCTGCTGGCCATCTTGTGGCTGTGGGCACCACCATCTTTGAGGGCATGGCAGTCAATTAGCATATTCCCTCTTTATTAGATAGAATAATTTTATCAATTTGCTTTATATACAACTAATATTGATAAAAACAAGCAGCCACATTAAAAAGGATAAGACCCATAGTACAGACATGGTGACTAAGTGAGTATATAACTGTCAGAACACTCAAAGTATTATTTCTTTTTTTCTTTTTATTTATTTTCCCATTTTTTTTAAAAAATGTTTTATTGCTTAAAATATTGCAAAGAGTAGTACATATGTCTCCCTTTTTCCCCCCTTGACCTTCCCCTGGCCTCCCCTACCCCCCAGTGTCTTGTGTCCATTGGTTATGCTTATATGCATGCATACAAGTCCTTTGGATGATCTCTTATTCCCTCCCCCCAACCCTGCAACCCTCCCTGGCCTTCCCACTATAGTTTGACAGTCTGTTTGATGCTGCGCTGCCTCTGTATCTATTTTTGTTCATCAGTTTATATTGGTCTTTATTATGAGTGAGATCATGTGGTATTTTTCTTTCATTGACTGGCTTATTTCACTTAGCACAATGCTCTCCAGGTCCATCCATACTGTTGAAAATGGTAAGAACTCCATTTTTACAGCAGCATAGTATTCCATTGTGCAGATT
>NW_006284941.1:379897-385132 GCF_000327345.1 Myotis davidii
TGTCTCCCTCCGTCACTGAAGCAAGCAAGCCTCCTGTTCGCGTCAGCTGCCTGGCTGCCGGCCGCAGTTAATCTTGGCTGGTAGTTAATTTGCATATCTCCCTGATTAGCCGATGGGAAGGGTAGCGCTCGTATGCTAAATACCATGTTTCTATTTTATTAGATAGGATATGAGTGAGATCATGTGGTATTTTTCTTTCATTGACTGGCCCATTTCACTGAGCATAATGCTCTCCAGTTCCATCCATGCTGTGGCAAATGGTAAGAATTCCTTCTTTTTCAAAGTATTATTTCCTAGTATGATATTTTGGGAAGTTCTGAGATGGTGGTAGATTATATAGAAGCTACATTGATCAGGACCAAATTGTAATTACAACTAAATTATAGACAAATCATCTTGAATAACCAACTACAGACTTGCTGGTGAGACGCCTTATAAGCAAGGACTTATAGACAAAGCCACATTAATTCTGGTAGGAAGTAGGGAGATGAGAGAGGGCTGGCCAGGACCCCATGTGGCAGCTGAAGTTCTTGAGGTATATCTCAACTGTGGGGGTTACTACTGAGAAGTGTGTGGTCTGAACACCAAGCTGAGCTCCCCAGCCTACAGCACAAGAACTGGGAAACGCACTGACATAACATCTGCCTCTGTAAAGCAGTAGGGTTTCTATCTGCCAGGGAGAGAGAGCTAGAGAGAGACACCCTCTTAAAGACCAATACACAAAATTTCATTTTCAGTCACTCACCCTGAGCTCTGCTGAAGGAGATTAGACTGGAGCCATGTGAGAAGATTCTGATATTCATGGCTGTGGGGAGAGAGCTGAATGGTCAACCACCAGGATCCCTACGCTGAGTCACTCTCCTGTACTGCAAAAGCCATCTTTCTTGAGCAGAACACTCCACTCCATGTGGCATCAGCCAGCCTTGGAGAAGGCAATAGCCCCCCCTTCCCCCCGGAATGCCTCTCAACCCACACTGTGAAGCCTAAGCCCTGCTGAAGAGTTCAGTGGCTCTTTCAGTGATTAAATGTAATAGGAGCTTGCAGGTGGCGGCGGATCTCTGGGTGCTTTCAGACATTTTCTGACTTGCCCCCAAGTCTGGTGCTGGTAAGAGCTGCCCTTGGAGTGCTTCTTGTCCTTTTCACAAGCACCCAGTCCCAGGAAAGGGAGTCACAAGCTGTGGATCATTGATAATTCCAAGCAGGATGACCAGGGCCAGTCACAGTCAGTGTCTGACATACTCCTGCACCAGAGTCCCTCCAACAAAACCCACACAGAGTCAATACAGCCATTGGCCAGCTTCAGAAAACAACAGAGCAGGATTGAATGAGTTTCACAAGCAGCATATCCATAGGGAAATCTCAGCAGGCACCAAACCCTGCCAAGATGAATTCCGAGTTATATGATCAACACCTGCACAGCAGTGTACATGCTGTGTTGGTAATTGAACTTCACAGTCAGCCAGGCTAAGGGTCAGCCCCATGCACACACAATCAAATAACAATCAAGACTCAATTACAACAGGGAGGCCAATAGAACATGCACAGGGGACATTCCTGGAGCAGGCAAACAGGGAGACTGTGCCACTGGGTCCTACAGGCCACCTACTACATAAGGCCAACCTACCAAGACTGGAAGTCATAGCAGATCTATCTAAACATAAAGACGTAGTCAAAATGGATTCTTCAGAAAAAGAATTAAATAAAATGGAAGTAAGCAATTTATCAGATATAGAGTTTAGAGTAACACATATAAGGATGTTCAACAGCATAAAAACGTACATGGAAACAATAAAAAAGGACCAGTCGGAAATGAATGATGCAATATCTGAAATAAAGTATATACTGAGAGGAATAAAGAGTATATTAGATGAAGTGAAGGACTGAATCAGCAATATGAAAGATATGGTAAAAAACACACACAAAAACAAACAAACAAACAAACAAACAAACAAAAAAACCCCCAACACCACCAAATCAGAGCAGCAAAAAGAAAAAAAAAAGTGAGGCTAGTTTAAGGAACCTGTGATACGACATGAAGCTTAATAACACCTGCACCATAAAAGTACCAGGAATTTAAGAAAAAGAGCAAGGGATCCAGAACCATAGAATAAATAATGACCAAAAACCTTCCTAAATTGGGGAAGGAAAAATACATGCCCAGGAAATGCAAAGAGTTCCAAGGGAGGTGTGCTCAAAGAGGCCCACATAAAGACACATCATAATTAACATGGAAAAGTTTTTAAAAAAAGAAAGAGAAAATGATAAAAGCTTCAAGAGAAAGGCAGTTAGTTACCTACAAGGAAGCTCACATAAGACTGCCTGCTGATTCCTCAACAGAAACATATCAGGTCAGAAGGGTTTGGTATGAAATATTTAAAGTGAGCAAAGGACCTACAGCCAAAACTACTTTACCCAGTGAGGCTATGCCTTAATATTGAAGGAGAAATAGAAAGCTTCCCAGACAAGAAAATGCTAAAAGAGTTTGTTGCCGCCAGAATCAATTTTACAGTAATTGAAGAATTTTAAAGAGTCTGCTTTTAAGAATAAGAAAACAAAAACAAAAACAAAACAAAACAGAACAGTTTAAAAAATAAAATGGCAAGAAATGCATACCGAACAATAGTCACTTTAAATGTAAATGGCTTAAATGATCCAATCAAAAGATATAAGTAGTTTAATGGACAGGAAAACAAGACCCATATATATGCTTTGTTCAAGATTCCTAGCTCAGAATGAAATTACACACAGACTTAAAATATATGAAAAAAGATATTTAATGCTGATCAAATGCATGACAAAGAAAGAAATTTATAGGCCACTATACCTGATTAATATAGATGCTAAAATCCTCAACAAAATGTTAGCAAAACAAATCCAGCAATACTTAAAAAATCATACACCATGATTAAGAGTGATTTATTCCAGGATACAAGGTTGGTACAATATCCACAAATCAATAAACATAATATACCACATAAACAAAAATTAAGAACAAAATACATAATGACACAGGCAGGCGAGTGATTAGGGCCTAAACCAAGTAGTCTGACATCCCCCAAGGGTCTCAGATTGGAGAGAGTGCAGGCTGGGCTGAGGCAACCCCTCACATGCACAAATTTCATGCACCAGGCCTCTAGTATATAATAAATAATAATACAAAAAAAGATATCCCTTGGTTTCTTTCTTGATTTCATTGTTAAGCAATTCCTTGTTTTGTTATTTAGCCTCTGTGTCTTTGTGGGTTTTTCACTTTTTTTCTTGTGATTAATTTTTAGTTTCATAGTGTTATGGTCAGAGAAGATGTTTGACATGAATTTAATCTTCTTAAATTATTTGAGACTTATTTTGTCTCATAATATGTGTCCCATTTTAGAAAATGTTCTATAGTCACTTGAAAAAAATATATAATCTGCTGCTTTTGAGTGAATTTCTCTGAAAATATCAATTAAATCCATTTGGTCAAGTGTGTTATTTAAGATTGTCATTCCTTTGTTGATTTTTTGACTGGCAGATCTATCCATTGATGTCAGTGAAATGTTAAAGTCCCCTACTATAACTATATTACTGTCAATCTCTCCCTTAATGCCCATCAAAATTTGTTTTATATATTTAGGTACTTCTGTGTTGGGTGCATAAATGTTTATAAAGGTTATATAGTCCTGTTGGATTGCTCCCTTTATCATTGTGTAGTGTCCTTCTTGTTCTCTTACTATAGCTTTGGTATGAAAGTCTATTTTGTTATATATAAGTATTGCTAAATAAGCTGTCTTTTTTTGAGAAACTCAGCCACACAGACTTAAAAATTCCAATAAAAGATAAGGCTTGTTAAAGGTCAGTCAGTCATATACTCATGATATTTTCCCTGAGTTAGAGCTTATTTAACAAAGTAAGGAGTTAGCAACTGCCTGATACTTATGCAACTGATTTGGATCCAAATTTTAACGTGGGTGCATATGCTTGTGTTCACGCCACACACATACACTCACACACACACACACACACACACACACACATACAAAAACCATAAAATACATTTTTAGCCTATCTTAAACTTCTGAGTCTCCCACTACCCTCCAACCGACCACCACTGCCAGTTTAGGAAAGTGTGTTTGTAGTAAGTAATATGATATATCTGTGACTTAGAAATAATATATAATACATAAATTTCCCTTTTATTACTGTGTCCCAGAATATATTATCAATTACTCTCAGATTTTAAAAACAGGTGCAAAAGCCAAATAATATAACATAGTTAATAAGAAAATAATACAATATGTGAGAATAATTTGCTTTTGAAGAAAGCTTTCATAGAAAATAAATTCTTTTCTCTACCAGAAATAGTATTCTGTTTTATATGGAAAAGATTTTAAAAACTAAAGCATGAGGAAAAAGATAAATAAATTATGCAATGTATCTTTTGGTTTTTATACTTGATGAATATTTTTAAACTTTCTTATAGGTGCTATTTTAAAAAATATTTTTCTATCTTTTCTTTGAATTATATAGAATGCTAATTCCATATTTATTTTTCATTTTCAAAATATACAGATAACCAAATTTCTATTAAAATCTCCAGAAGTATACGGGATGACTGCAGGGCAGCAAATTAGACTTTTTGAGCATAATATATTAATTGCTTATGTATAACTAATGTAAAAACAATAATTTCAATAAAATTTTACAAAGGAGAAAAATGATAAAACTTTTTGTGATAGTAGTTCTGTTTTCTCTGAATCATTTTGGGCAATTTTAAAACATTTATTCATGTAGATTTTAATAAATTTCATATTTATTGAGATTAAATTATCCTAATTCATTTTTGCCACTTAGACAAACATTTCTTGTCAATTGTGTCAAAAAGCACCAAACTGGAATAGCTTGAAGAATCTACACTAATAAAAGAGAAACATGGTAATTGGCGTACGACCGCTCCCCTTCCCATTGGCTAATCAGTGAGATATGCAAATTAACTGACAGCCAAGATGGCGACCGGCAGCCAGGCAGCTTAAACTGAACATGAGGCTTGCTTGCTTCAGTGACGGCGGACTCCAACGCTCCCCGCCTGCTGCTGTAGGCCTCTGAGCGGGCAGTTTGAAACATAGTAACATATAGAAGCTAAAAAAAACTCCAGAAACCTACTTTCAACTAGCCAGAATCTCAGAGCTGGAGTTATACATTG
This sequence comes from Myotis davidii, assembly GCF_000327345.1. Lineage (NCBI taxonomy): Eukaryota > Metazoa > Chordata > Mammalia > Chiroptera > Vespertilionidae > Myotis > Myotis davidii. The sequence continues at coordinate 385,077 of NW_006284941.1, forward strand.
TTTCGATTATAGAACCGAAACGAACCAGATACCTGCTTTCAGCAGTGGAGGCCTAA
>NW_006284941.1:385759-396644 GCF_000327345.1 Myotis davidii
CTAAGCCAGCAGGGCGTTATCTCCCGAGGGGTCCCAGATTGCGAGAGGGCACAAGCCAGGCTGAGGGCCACCCCCCCTCCGAGTGCACAAATTTTTGTGCACCGGGCCTCTAGTATAATCATAAAATCTTTTTAAAAGAATGTCCCTTAAAAACTGAAAATTAGAAATGTAAAGCACTTCAATAAAAATAAAACTTTAAATTATATCATTGCATGAAGTATTGATTAAATGCTAAAGGCTTTAGTAGCAACTATGTATGTTTTAGTAAATAGAGATTTGCAAGCAAAATGCCTCATACTAACTAGGCATTAACATCAGGCGCACTGCTAGCATCTTAATAAAGAACAACTACCAAATAATTTTTATCTTGATTTCTGATTCTTTTTGTGTTTGGTTATCATACTAACTAATACTATTCAGCTTTACAATATCTATTCTTTAAGTATCTTTCTTATGGAAGGTATTTTCATTTTAAGGAAACAACACACAATTAGGCTCCAGTTGGGTAAACAAACTGTGTTATAATATACCCATATCAAAGCCCATATTCATTTTTTTCTTACCAGGTCTTTATATTCTGTTAGAAAATATATCTCTGTATTTTAATCAGTATACATAAGCTTCACTTTGTTTAATATGATTAATGAAGCAGTTTAGAATTAACTAGAATTTGGAGGATGCACAGAAAAAATTTATCTTAAATATTTGAAAAGACAAGTTGGATAATCAGTACTCATCGAAGACACTAATTTTCACAGTACTATTAAAGCATGTGTAAACCCTTTTGATTACATTTTATATATAGGCTCATTTAAATAATTTTTAATTACAAAATAACATGGAAAAATTACTCTAGTTATCTTTTTTCTCTCTTCAGTAGCTTGGTTGATTAAATGCCCTCAAACTAAAAACTATAATAAATATTGGCACATTTTTTATTCTAAATTTTATTTGATCATTTTATTGTCTTATTTTTATGATGAATTTATCTATACACGGGTATTTGTATGAAGAAAATTTTTATTAAAAGTGACTTTAGGTGGTGGGCATATGGTGTAATATACAGACTTTGTAACTTAGAGATCCACACATGAAACCTATATGTTCATGTTGACCAATGTCATCCCACTACAATTTAATTTTTTTAAAAAGTGACCACTAATGCAAACTTAATTGTTTGTAATTTAGCTTGGTATTTATGTGAGGGCCTAGATAAAGCTATAGAGACCAAAAATACCTTCATAACTTAAACAAGGCAGGAAACAGTACACATTTAGATCAAACTGTTTTTACTGAAAGTGGAGATTATGAAAGGAAATCTAACAGGTGTCTAGCTCTCTAAGCAAAAAGACTTGAGACAAATTTTCATTTTGCAGAGACTAAAAGGGAAGAGTAGGACCCATAGCATCAACTAAGGAATATGTGATAAGCCATCTGGCTTAATGTTGTAAATAGATGATAAGCCCTGTATGCAGTTCTCAATGTTGGTACTAATGTAACCGGACAACCAAGGGGTCAGTGCTGCCTGTCCCTACTTGAGACAATTAAGCAGAGACGGGGTTGAATCATATGTGAGCGTTTATTCCAATACTGCCGGCAGCATGGAGAGCAGCAGGTCAACCACGGGGATCTGCTCTGACTCCCCTCACCAGTTGGCTGGTTATTTACACAGATAGCCATGTGCAGCTGGGAGCTGCAAGTGTAATATGGAAAGGGAGATCTGCAGTCCCACCTTCAGGAGCTCAAAGTCCAATAACAAAGTAGCTAATCTGCTATGATGTTGCAAATAGCTCAGCCCGTTCCTGGGACTGGAGAATGGTCAGTGTTCCTGAAAAAAACTTCTGGAGGGGGGCAGGGTCTGGGTACAGAAACTAAATCAAAGAGTGTCCTGTCCTTGGTCTGTTCTCAAAATGTATTTCTTTTCTGAGTAATGGACCCTTCGAGGCATCTTATCTTTTTATAACCCTATTTCATCCTCCAGTTTCCCAGGGTCTGTAAAAAAAAACTTCTTATTAATAGTTACTAAGGTGAATAATTATTAGACAACTGTGGTTCTATTCTCATTACACACCCTTTCCCACTATCACTAATATGAGTATGAAATGAACACTTTACCCACTTAAACATCTGTCCTGACTCATGCAGCTAAAGCAAATTTACCTAGCTGAGACCTGATTATATTGTTGACCTGTGCATCCTCTACATACATGGAAACTATCAAGAAAATCTGATAAATTGGACCATAATCTGACCAAAACACCTAGTAAGCAAAATGTAACTGATGGGGTGGGTTTCTAGGAGAAAGTGACTGTGACACTGAAAAGGGCAAAAACTGTGCAGAAGGAAATCTACCCTGCTTATAGAAAAGTGTGTTCACATAATTCTATGAGATAGTGTGCCATGTTCATGTATAAATATCTAAAAGAGAAACTATAATCAAAGAATCTCAAAGACCACAAATATGTAATTCTGACTTATCAATCACATACTTTTCAGAATTATTAATTTATTTAACAAATAATATTTATTTATTTCCAGGTTTTAGGTACCATGTTTTCTGTAGAGAAAGGAAAGAAAGAAGAAAGAAAGAAAGAAAGAAAGAAAGAAAGAAAGAAAGAAAGAAAGAAAGAAAGAAAGAAAGAAAATTAGTTTAGAATGTCAAAAGAAAGCAGTATTTTTACAGAAAATTCTTTAATCAGTTCAGATTTTTATTTAAAATGTGCAAACAATAGGGGCAGCGGTTACGTTACCCTGAGAAAATGTATGGAACCACAAGTAAACTACTAGAAAGGAAAATGGTCATTTCCATTTAACCTAATAAAAATGATGTTAGGGAAGAATTTGTTATATTGTCTTTTTATAACTACAGTTACCCAATTTGATGAGCTCAACAGTATACAATTAAGATTGTTTTCATTAAAAGATAAGGAAATATTTGTAACTATAACCATAATGAATAGTTATCTGATGATCTTGCCAGTATTAGTAAATAATAAAATGGTGGTTCATATGACTATAATTAATACTTTTGCTATTTCTTATAGGCAAAATAAATCCTTGCATAATCAGCGTTTTCATTGGTTTTACATGTACCTGCTTATTAGATATGTGAACTACATAGTATTAATGCATAGTAGCAACTTTATTTTTATTTATATATTCATTCATCCAACAAATATTATCAAGAACCTCTTTCCACAACACCTGATACTGTGAAATGTCAGAGAATAAACCAGAAACGTTGGCTTGTGAATATATTTTGAAGATCGAGCCATAAGAATTCTCTGATAGATTGAATGTGGGTTGTGAGAGGAAAAGATGAAGTCAAGAATGACTCTAACATATTTTTCCTCAGCAAAATTATTCTATGGATTTATAAATACAAATTTAGAAAAAAATATTGATTTTATACATACAGAACCATTTCCATAGGACCCAAGAATGAAAACTTTGGAACTAACTCAGATAATTCTCCTAGAAAAAAGTAAGTAAAAATAAAAATGAAGTACAAAATTTATGTTTAAAATCCATAAAAATTAAGAGGAAATTGATAGTAGCAGTAGAGTACCAATTAAGCTAAGAGGAAATCCCACAGGTGGAAAAGAGAAGATAGGATAAAATAACTTCTCTAGTCAATGAAAGGAAGGAGTTACAGTGCAACCTTACATATGTAATAGCTAATATGCATTAATGATGTCAGATTTGAAGCAAAAAGTATTCTAAAATCAGGTGGTTCAGCTGTATGCACAGCAAGAGGAAAAGATCAGTGAGAAAGATAGAGGAGTCAAATTCAGAAGCTGAGCCTTGGGGATGAAGGATCACTAAAATTGAAGAAAAGTAAAGAGAGAAGAGACAGATTTTGTATATGCATGATAATAGCATGAACTAATGCACAGTAATATCTTGAGATAATATGATATGTGCACTATTGGGAGAATTGTGGTAATGAGGGAAATCATTTTGATTTGGAACGTCTGTCCAAAGAAATTTAAAGACCCTTTATTTTCTATTAACACAGAAGATTGGACTTGTGAGGATAACAGATACATGTGACAGAGTAATAGCTCTGAAATACTAGTTGACATTTTATTCCTGAAATCTCCTCCTTTTCTCTCCCTCATTCAATTGTTTCATTTAATTAAGCAGATTTGGAGTTATTATCTCAGGGTAATCTTTATCTCAGAGTTAGATGGAAAACAGAATACTCATAAGTCTTTACTAATTTTTGTTTCCATAATATTGAAGTGCTTTAGAAAAGTCAGGGACCTTCTGGCATATTTAAATATTGCAGAGTGAGGTGGAAACATTTTGAATGCCACAATGAAGTTGGGGGGTGCTACTGGCATCTAGTTGGTAGAAACCGTGGGTGCTATTAAACATCACACAATGCACAAGACAACCCTTTCATTCCAAACAAAGTATTAGCTAGCCCAAAATGTCAAGATTGAAGATGTTGAGAACTATTATCTTAGTTTTGTAAGAAAACATGAGAATATGGGTGAGTAAAGAGCATAGAGGCAGTGCCAGATTATGAAGGAAAAAATTCATTTCCCTGGTAGAGCCTTGGATGTTGTGCATTCATCTTGTATCACAAGCTGAGACCTAGAGGCATGGTAAGGTCACAATAAAGGACTGTGCATTGTGCTCATGAAGATCTTATCTGAGCCTGGCATAGTGATAGTACTTCTGTAAGTCATGGAAGCTATAGAATGATCTCATGTATCAGAGCACAAAAACAGTGAATATAGATGACAAGAGCTGAAAATACTATGCATAAGACAAAGAGGCACCTCAGTGCAGAGCTTGATGAAGAATCTGAGACAGAGGTCAAAGAATGCCCTTTAGTGTTCCCGTTATGGAACACAGTTGTGGCTTGAGGTAAATGCAGAAAGCCAAGCCCCAGAGGGCAACTCTTTGTTAAGTTTAAAAAGATCTCTATCCAGCAACAGAAGAACATGTTTCTCAAGAAGACGGTTAAGTTTATGAAAGCATTTTGCATGAGGAAAACGTGCCTGGAAATAAGCTTTAAAATAATTGAATTTCAGCTGACTGCACTTGAGCAAGGGACTTCATTGTGCATGCCAAATATTACCATTACTCAAGCTTAACTTAAATACATCAGGTTAGCCTACCCTGTGTTCCTCAGTGGTTGAGAATCAACCTATGAATCAGGGGCTCACAGTTTGATACCTGACCAGGGCACACGCCTGTGTTGTGGACTCGATCCCCAGTAAGGGGTATACAAGAGGCAGCCAATCGATGATTCACATCACTGATATTTCTCTCTCTCTCCCTCTCCATTCCTCTTTGAAATCAATAAAAAACAAAAACCCACACATATATTTTTAAAAATACAATAAAAAACCTTATACTAAAAAACCCCACACACCAGGATAGGGAATAAATTATTCACTTTACCCAAATACAGGGTTGTTAATGGATGGAATAAAAGTGTGAATCTATTTGTTGATGTTTTTTGCTTTGTCTTTGTTTAGTTACATTTTTTTGTTGTTGTTTTTGGTTTTAAAACTTAAATATTCTAACTTAAATGGCTTGGATTGAAAACATTGAAGGAATGCCATTTTGCAAATTTCTGGCACAGCTTTCAGGGATAACAGTATAATAAAAGTTTTTGTTTGAATAGCATGCCCGCTTTATATTCTGGCTCTGTAAGGAAATCAATGTTCTAACTCTTTAAATCCACTATTTCAACATTGTTTAAAATATCAAATACATCAAGAGTGAGAAGTCATGCCTTCACAGAATAATAACTAAATTTATTAAGCACTAAGTATATGCCAGCTATTTTACTAGGACTTTGCATGTGTTATCTTATTTAATACTTGCAACAACATGAGAAAGCTCATGCTAATATTTCCATTTGACACATGAAGGAGCTGATGTGTAGAGATTTTAATTTAAAAAAAATGTAGCAAAGCTAAGAATGGATATCAGTATTCAAACCTAAGCAGTCTGGTTGCAGAATGTATTATAGTTGCTTGAAGGCACCCTCTAGGTCATGATGGAAGATTTTAGAAGCTGCCAAATAACACTTCCATCTTATATCATTGACTAGGACTTAATACTAGCTACAAGAAAAATAAAAATGAAATCTTTATTGTGGAAATTCATATGCCCTTCTAAATATCTAATACTGTATCAGAAAAGAAATCAGATTTAGAGACAAATCTGCCCCTGGCTATTTAAAATAAATGTTTATTGTATCTCTTGCATATAACATTATCTTTATCTTGCTTTCTAGGGCAAAGATCGATATTTATAACTTGTCTAGATGATCTACACCAAAATCCTATAGAAGATTCTCTATATACTACATGGTTAACATTAAAATAAGTTGTCTATTAAGATAATTTTAAAAGCAAAAAAAAAGTAAAATTAAGTTTTATTACCAAAAAGTGTCCTATATCTATTTTTATCATTTAAAAAATGAACTACAATTGATATACATATATTAATTTCAGAGAACTAAGTGATTAGATATTATATAACCTGATAAATCTCACACCCTTCTGACACCATACATAGTTATTACAACATTATTGACTATATTCCCTATGCTGTACTTTACATTCCCATGACTATTCTGTAACAGCCAATTTGTACTTCTTAATCCCTTCACCTTTCTCACACATCCCCCAAAACCATCCCATCTCTTCTAAATGTTCTCTGTATCTATGAGTCTGTTTCTGTTCTGCTTGTTTATTTATTTTTTATTCAATTATTGATAGATATGTATGTATTGCCATTTTATTGTTCATATTTTAAATCTTTTTTCCCCTTAATCTTCTTAAAGAAGACCCTTTAACATTTCATGTAATACTTGTTTGGTGGTGATGAATTCCTTTAGCTTTTTCTTGTCTGGAAAGCTCTTTATATGTCTTTGATTTCTCAGTGATTAGTGATAGCTTTGCTGGTAGAGGAATCTTGGTTGTAGGTCCTTGCTTTTTATCGATTTGAGTATTTCTTGCCAATCTCTTCTGGCCTGCTGATTTGATTCTTGATTCTGTTGATTCCCTGTAAATTTTTCTTTATTTCAGTCAGTGTATCCTTCATGTCTGGCTGGTACATTTTTATGGTGTCAGTGTCCTTTTTTATGTGGTTGAAGTTCTCCTTAAGTTTATCCACTCTACTCCTAAGTTCATTGAGCATTCTTATAACCAGTATTTTGAACTCTTTGTCTAGTAGATTGCTTGTTTTTATTTTGTTTAGGTTTTTTTTTTCCCCCTGGAATTTTGTTCTGTTCTTTAATTTGGGACTTGTGTCTATGTACATAGTATGTAGAGCTTCTGTGACAACAATGGAGGATCAGCTGTTCAGCCCATCCCCAATGGAACAGGACTTACTTCAGTGGTGCTCTGGTACCAGCTGAGTCCAGCCCTTGAGATTGTTTCTTGAGGAGGTGGTTGAGTGATGCTTCGATGTGGCCTGAAGTTATTCATGGGGTGAGCTGGCTCTGAGCCAGGGCAAGGTCTGCCTGGGCCACCCAGCATGAGCTACAAAGCAACCTGCAGATTGCTAGTTCAGCTGAACTTGGAAGTAACTGGAGAGACCAAGCTGTGAACCAAGTTTGGCTGCCCCTAGTGCCAGGTCTGGGGCCACTTAGTGAGAGTTATGGAACACACTGAGGCCAGATACTGCTTGTGTGAGAGATTTGAGGAAAGTTTGAAGGTGAACCAAGACAGGCCATTTATATGGAAAAAAAAACAAAAAAATCACACACACACACACACACACACACACACACACACACACACAAACACTGGAAACAGCTTGAGTGGGACTCCCACCCCAAAATTTTGTGTGGTGTGGGAGGAGTGCTCAGAAAAAGAATGATGGCCTTTGCCAGCACTTCTGTCTGGGAGAAAGCTGCCCCTCCAGCACTTGTCTTAAAGCCAGACATTTCAGTATCTCCCTGTGTGCCCCTGGTGCCTTTCAAGCTGCTATCCCTGTGCTAGGGTTCAGATGAAGTGAGTCCAAGTAAGACCTTGCACAGGCCCTTTAAGATGAATGTCTGGGACTCTAGTAGCCCTCTGTCTCACTCAATCACAATCGGACCTGGTTTTTACAACCAGAATTTATGGGGACTTCTCTTTCTGGCTCTGGAACCCTGGGCTGGGGGCCCTGGTTTGGGACTGGGACCTCTTGCTCCTCAGGAAGAAACTTCACAGCCAGTATATTCCTCCCAATTATTATCTGACACATGTGGATGTGGACCATCCCATTCCACATCTCTGCCCCTTTTACCTGTCACGGTGTGGCTTCTTCTTCTTTTTAAAATTGATTTTAGAGAGAGACAAAGGAAGAGAGAGAGAAAAAAAAGAGACATTGAGGTGAGACAAATACCTTAATTGGTTGCCTCCTTTATGCACCCTGACCAGGGATCAAACCACAGTCTAGATGTGTGACCTGACCACATCTGGTTTATTGGACAATTCTCCAACCAGCTGAGCCACACGATCCAGGGCTGGATTCATCTTTATATTCTTAGTTGTAGGACTTCTGTTTAGTTAGATTTTAGGCAGCTCTGAAAGATGGTTATTCTGTAGTTTAGTTAATATTTTGAGGGGGTTGTGAGAGGATGAGAACACCACATTTACTTATGATGTCATCTTGACTGGAAGCCTATATCTATTATTAAGAGATGCTTCCATGGAAATACCTGACCCATAATTCCAAGATAATTATATAAGTGACCCCAATTTTAGGTAAAATAAGAGCATTGATAAAATTAACAACCAAAATACCATGTACAATCTGTGCAATTATTGTCTTTGTCATATGAAACTTCATATATTTTGTGACTTTCAAAGAAAGCATTATCTCCCTCTTGTGGTGTCTATTGTCTTGTACTCAGGAGGCTTGATGCCAGAGTTCAGTCTTCACCATCATTTCTAATTCTTGCAGCTGTGTGGAAAAGCCTCTAAGTATCTTATAATTTTCTACTTTTATAAATTGCAAAGTCTTTCCTAATGTTCTTTTAGGAGCTATACTTACTTATTAATTTATTATTTTTTCAGGTAGACAATACTGTATAATAAAAGCATAGTTTGCAAATCGTCCCCTTGACCAGAGTTCTTACAGGAGTTCAACCAGGGGGCAGGTGTGGGGATGGTGGGGGAAAGGAGAGAGTACCTGGCCAGCAGCCAGCAGCTGCTAGGGACCCTACTAGTGCACGAATTCCATGCTCTGGGCCTCTAGTCAATATATAATACTGTAACACCTTTTTTCAAGTAGAAAAAATATTTAATCCTTTTTTCTTTGTCATTGCATTTTATTAAAGAACATTTAAATTAATGTTAAAAAAGAAAGCTAGTAAATGTTATCTCCTGTTTCTAATTTTAGAGAGACAGAGTTAAGAATTTAACAATTAAAGTTAAAACTGACCATAAATAACATATTTCTGAAATTATGTTTGAAATCTGAAGAGTTAGAGACAGAGCCTTGGAGTTTTCTAGCATTAGTACACTGGCATTAATATCAGGAAGCAGCTGTCCAGGGTCAAGAAGCAGAAATGTTGGTTATGGGCAGGTGCAAGATTCATGAGATCAGTGTGGAGAGGAGGCTAGATACTAGAGAAGGATGAGACAAATGTATGTTCCTACCCAAGCTAAGACATGATGCATTAGCATTCAATTACAATCAATAATAAACACTAAAACTACAAACTAGTTAGGATTTGCCATTCCTTAGTGTGTTGTTTTTAAACTTAATATTTATTTAATAAAATTTTTGTTTCTATCCTACATTGTTATTGTATTACAAATAATTAAATGTAATAAGAAATAAATGATTTTTTTAAAAAATAGAGGACTCTTAGATTAGTACACCAATATGACATTTTAATGACCAGTCTGATAAATTTATTTAGAAAGTAAAATAATAAGACATGATTGTTTCTAGAAGAGATTTTATTGCAATTACTGCAGAAAACAGACCTACAAGTACAACAGAATATAGAGGCTATTTTATTGTAGCCTTTTCTGAAAATTTCACCCATTCATGCTCACAGGACCATTGAATATTTAGCACTTTAGAAATAGCATGACTTACAATCAATGTCAGAATTGTTGATCATTCATCCACAAGCATAATTTCCATATTTTCACATTTACTACATGCAATTTTGTACTTTTTTCAGATAATCATAGATAGTTAATTATAAACCAATTTTCCCCTTCTAACTAATTATGTTGTTAATATATTTGAAAGTATCTCTTCCAATGAACCATTTTATTCTTTCAACATAAATTTTCAGTAAATCTGTTAACCCGACATTTCTGTTTCAATTTTGACTATTTTAATTCTTCTATATTTGGATCAAAAATTGCACTTTCATTTCTCTGTAACTTTAAGTAAAAGATCTGTCTTAGGTAATAGACTGGACTGTAATTATGTGTGTTTGTTTACAGTTTTTTTCTAATAATTTTCTCAGAATTTTCAGCAATCCTAAATGACTCACTAGATCAGATGGACTTAATTGACATCTTCAGAACATTTCACCCCAAAGCCACGGAATATACGTCTTCTCAAGTGCTCATGGGACATTTTCAAAAATAGACCACATATTGGGTCGCAAACAAAGTCTCCCCAAATTCAAGAAGATTGAAATCATACCAAGCATCTTCTCAGACCACAAGGCCATAATATTAGAAATAAACTACAATAAAAACAACCCAAAATGCCAAAAACGGTTTGGCTCAGTGGATAGAGTGTCGGCTCTTCTCAAGTTCAGGGGACATTTTCAAAAATAGACCACATATTGGGTCGCAAACAAAGTCTCCCCAAATTCAAGAAGATTGAAATCATACCAAGCATCTTCTCAGACCACAAGGCCATAATATTAGAAATAAACTACAATATAAAA
>NW_006284941.1:399385-403478 GCF_000327345.1 Myotis davidii
TGCCTCTGTAAAAAAGGAATTCTCACCATTTGCAACGGCATGTATGGAACTGGAGAGCATTATGCTAAGTGAAATAAGCCAGTCGATGAAAGGAAAATACCACATGATCTCACTCATTTATGGATAATAAATACCATTATAAACTTATGAACAAAAATAGATACAGAGGCAGAGCAGCCTTGAATAGACTGTCAAACTATAGCGCGAAGGCCAGGGAGGGTTGGGGGGCAGGAGAGGGAGTAAGAGATCAACCGAAGGACTTGTATGAATGCATATAAGCATAACCAATGGACATAAGACACTGGGGGGTAGGGGAGGCCAGGGAATTGTCATGGGCGGGGATAAAAGGAGACATATGTAATACTCTTTGTAATAGTGTAAACAATAAAACAATTTAAAAAATGTTTTTAAAACCCTAATTATATCTTCAATCATCCCAAGGCATTTAAAATTCAAAGTTTCATTAAATTAAATTTAACATTTAATGTTTTCACCTAGAATATCCAGTTGGAAATTCTGATTGCTTGAAAGTGCCCAGCTTTTGGCTTGATTGAAGACAAACATTCTCCAAACTGTTGAATACAAGGACTATTAGGGATCTTTCACCCTAATACACAGTCTCTTTAGGGTTCATAGGCAACATGGGAAATTAAACTATTTTTCTGATGTCAGGACAATATAGTGAGTAGTACCCAGTGCGCTAGAGCTGGTTCAAACTGATTATGACTGTCAATTTATTGCTTTAAAATTTTTTTCTAATTCAGTGATGCCTGTTGTTTGCTTAATTTTTATCATGGTGGAGTATTTACATCATGAACATCAGCAAATACTACACATAACTTAATTCTCTTGGTTTATTAGAGAGCTGATTCACCAGCACACCTTTGTTTAATACATTTCAAGCTTATATCTATAGGAAATATTTTGCCCAAGTTTAAATAGATTATAGAAAAGCTTTTCTCCAGAAAAGACAAAAAGAATGATGCTATTGCTTTCACTATTTTTTGGGAAAGTATAATTTTTTTTTTTAAATATATTTTTTTTATTGATTGAAATTACATATGTGATATCATAATTTTTTGATTTTCTCTTCCAGCCTTGTGAGCTTTTTGTAAATGAGGCTGTGTCTTTCATCTCCACATTTCTAATACAAATACTCAATAAATCTTCGTTGACAATGAATGCTGTATATAAATAAGGCAGTTTGCAACTCTGTCTATCACCACTAGAGGGTACTACATCCCCACCAAGATAATGCTGGGATTTATGGATTTATTTTTATTTTTTTTAACAAGGCAGTTCAAAGCTGAGGTATAATTTTTTACATATTTTTATCCACTTGATTTTCTACAACCATGCTAGTAATTTGCTTTTGAAGTTTCTAAATTGCATTGCTATAAGAGAAATTAATCCCTGAGATTAATTTATGCCTACAAGAATTAGAAGATATGAATGCCTATGAATAATAGAAGGAATTAAAGGAGAGCGTATATGCAATACCTGAGGCACTCAAACACTTCTGCCTTAAAGGTAATTGTCAAAACCTAGTGATGAAAAGGTGATGGGGGAGAATACTGTGTTGTTTTTTTATTTGAATGCCTGGTATCCTCCGTGTTCTTTATACTAAACCTATATAATATTAATGCATTTTGAAAAGATTATAGCACTAGGTTGTAGAATTCCAAGTAGCAAGGTGAGGGTTAATGAAAGCAAATTGAGAGGGGGAAAAAAAGTATAATAGAGACTAAATGCAAAATGAATAGCAAATATGTCGTTTCTTTTAAAATTTAAATTCTTTATTGTTTAAAGTATTATATGAGTCTCCTTTTTTCCCTCATCGACCTCTCCCTGGCCACTCCCACCGCATGCACATGCCCTCACCCCCTACTGTCTGTGTCCATTGGTTATGCTTATATGCATGCATACAAGTGCTTTGGTTGATCTGTTACCCTCTCACCCACACTCCTCTGCTTTCCCTCTGAAGTTTGATGGTCTGTTTGATAATGTAACTTTAATTATCAAATGCAATTTATTCATTAATTTAAAAGAAACAAAAATAATTGTGCCAGACATTAGACTTGGTATAAGATATACAGAATTGTGTCCTGGCAATATTAATTCAAAGCTGGGAAGAATTTTTAACTGATGTAATCTATAATAATGAAAGTGTAATATGCTAATTAGACTGGATGTCTTTCAGGGGCTGCTGCTGTGAGCGCCAAGGGCTGTGGCCAGGGCTGCAGCCTTGGCCCTCAGAGTCTTGCACGAACTTCATGCACCAGGCCTCCAGTATCATAATAAAGATACTACGAAGTCCTCTGGGTACAGTAACAATATCTGTCTGTGACAGTTTCTCACTCTGTTTTTCAAGAGCTTGATATTTTTAAAGAATATTTGCCAAGTATTTTGTAGAATGTCCTTTAACTTGTGTTTCAGTGTTGATTTTTCATTCCTGAATTGTGGTAAAGATTTTGAAGAATACCACAGAGGAAAGTTTGCCTTTTTATCATAATACATGCTATCAACATGACTACTGTTGATGATAACCGTGATAAGTTGGTTAAGGTGATGCTGTCAGGCTTCTCTACTGTGAAGTTACTCTTTTCTTTCTTTCTATGCTCTATTATTTGGAAATTAATAAGTACACTAACAGAAGTAAATTCTGCATCTGATAAGAGGAGTATCTATATACATTATTTGGAACTAGAGGCAGGGTGCATGAATTTGTGCATGGGTAGGGTCTGCTCGGCCTGCCCCATGGGGACCGATTGGGCTGGGCTGGCAGGGGAGAGGGGATGCAAGAGGTTGGCTAGCCCCTGATGGGGATGAGGGGGCCAATTGGGGACAGGGCAGGCCTGTGGGAGGGGCCGTGGGCATTTGACTGGCTGGCCCCACCCCCGATGTATGTGAGAGGGCTGATCAGAGGCAGGGCCAGCCGGGGGGAGGGGCTGGAAGAGGTTGGGGGGGTGCTGATCAGGGCCCTGATCAGGCCAGTTGGCTGCTGCAATGCACGTCATAGTGACTGGTCATTGCAGTCCTTCCTACATTCTGGTCACTTGGCTTTTATATATATAAATTATTTTTAGAAGAAGACATCATTTGTCATTTATTTATTAACTCAATCATTTAGGTTTACATATATATCACTTACATCAGTATGGATTCATTGATATTTAGTTACTATTTTGAGTTATAATCTAACACTACTATTTATTTTGTTGCTCAATTATTTCAGTTGTGGCCATTGAATCTTTTTCACATTGCTTTCTGGGTTCCTTTTCACATGTACCTCTCTTTCTCTTTCTCTTTTTCCCCCCTTCCTGCCTCAGCATTGATTAACTTCTAACACTGTAAAGTACTCCAGCTTATCATATATTTTCCCTTCTCCTGGACTAGAATCATTAAGTTCTTCAAGAATATGTGGTTCTTGCCTGGCCTGTGTGGCTCAGTGGTTGAGTGTATTCCATTCTGGGATTCTTCAATATGCTGTTTGAGTTTTAAAATTTTCTTACATTAAATTTCACTCTCTGTTATGTAAAGTTATATAAATGGTGACAAATGCAAAAAGTCACCAACCCAGTACCATACAGAAACATTACATAACCATCATTTCCCTGTGCATTTCTTTTGCAGTAAACCCCTTGCACTTTTTAAAATAACGCAAACAAACAAAACCCACATTGAACTATTTTTCTTCTCAATAGCTTTACCTTTTCCAGAATGTCATATACAAGGAATCATACAACATCAAACCATTTTGGGTATGGCTTTTTAAAATAAAAAATGTTTAAAATTTATCTGTAATAAATACAGTCACCTGCATGAAACCAGGAGGTGATGGTTAATTCCCAGTCAGAGCACATGCTGGGGTTGTTGACTCAAATCTCAATGGGGTTGTACAGGAGGCAGCCGATCAATGATTCTCTCTCATCATTGATGTTTCTATCTCTTTCTTTCTCCCTTCCTCTCTGAAATCAATAAAAATATATTTTAAAAAATTAATATCTGGTTTCTTTTCCTGGAGAATGAGTACTTATAGATGAAAATCAGAGTGCTGAGTGTGCTGATTTCTACTAAGATGCTACTGTTCTAG
>NW_006284941.1:403621-409608 GCF_000327345.1 Myotis davidii
ACCTGGACTGCATCCTCTCCAATCTGGAACCCCTTTGGGAATGTTCAACTGACGGTTTAGGCCCAATCCCTGGGGAATGTCCGATTGTGGGATCAGGCCTAAACTGGCAGTCAAACATCCCACTCACAATCTGGGACTGCTGGCTCCTAACTGCTTCTGCCTGCCAGACTGATCGCCCCCTAACCACTCCCCAGACAGCCTGATTGATGCCTAACTGCTCCCTTGTTGGCCTGATTGCTCCTAACTGCCCTCTCCTGCTGGCCTGTTCCCTCCCATCTGCCCTCCCCTGCCGGCCTGATCACCCACAACTGCCCTCCCCTGCCAGCTGGCCATCTTGTGGTGGCCATCTTGTGATGACATCGCATGAGGGCATCGCGCCCTCTAGGCTTTTATTATATAAGATAATTTGGAATATTCTTCCACACATTATTTGTGTTGAAGCAACTCTTAGTTACTTTCATTTTTAGAGACTGTAATAAGACTATTATAATCAGGTTTGTGTGAACATAAGTTTTATTTTTTTAATTGTTAAATATATTTTTATTGTTGATAGTATTACAGATATCTCCCTTTCCCACCTCCTCCCAGCTCCTACTCACTGCCTCCCACAAGTCTTCACTATCCTATTGTCTGTGTCCATGGGATATGCATGTAAGTATATAAGTTCTTTAGTTTTTATCTCTTCTCGTTCCCCTAATCCCACATGGAGGTATGTCAGACTGTTCCATGCCTCTCCACTTTGGGTCTAATTTTGTTGGTCAATTCATTTTGTTCATTACATTCCACAGATAAGTGAGATCATGGGATAGTTGTCTTTCTCAGTCTGGCTTATTTCACTTAGCCTTGGGCAGAGCTCAAGAGATTTATCTCAGTGATGTGGCTAATGCAATGCTGTGAGCACACTCCAGCAAACATGCTTCCTTGGCAAACCAGGAAGTGGCAATGGCTGCCTGACAAATCTCCAAGAGCCACCTACTCTTAGCCCCAACCCTCACGCCCATTGGATACCACAGCAAGTGTGTCCCTGTCCCATTGGCTGCTTACCCCTTTATATACGGCTGTACTTCCTCAATAAACTTAGATCTGTGTCTCTGAACCTGGTCTCTAGAGTCGTGCATGCAAAAGCCCTAGCACAGTGGACTCCGTTGTCCTCACCCCCGAGGGATCCCCCTGCTTCACTTAGCATAATATTTTTATAGGTTCTCAATGCGTATATATTAATATGGAGGAATGTGATTGCTGAGATTATAGATTACAGCCTCAAGAGGAATGCAGACACCTTATCACCATTTACAGTCCTATGCCCTCCCTCCTTTATGGTAGTTATCAGAAGTATTACCTCTTCATACATGGAGAGCCAGATTAAGCCATTTTATAATTGTTTTTTATTTTCACTATCAAATACAATTTTAAAATCCCAATAGAAGAACAGTCTATAATATTTTGTCATATGTTTATCCTTTTCTATTATTTTCTAAATGTTTCCCCTTACATTATAATTAATATTCTTTCTGCCTCTCCCCAACAGATATTTTACTGGTACTCTGGCTTCTACTTCCTCTTAGAATTGAGATGGTAACCCACCCATATTTGAACCATAACCTACAGAAGAGAACCAGGAAAGACATTTCTAAACAAGCAAGTTAGCTACCTACTAAAATAGAAGGTTTTCAAAGGGACCATAGTTTTAAAATATAATATTTATGAAGGAACCACAATATGTTCAGGTACAGTGAAAAATTACTGGTCATTCCAAGAGTCAGGTAGATAAGGCAAGATTTAAAAAAACAAGAACCTGAAGGATATTTCTATTAAAAAATTTGCAACAGCATGGATGGAACTGGAGAACATTATGCTAAGTGAAATAAGCCAGTCAATGAAAGAAAAATACCACATTATCTCACTCATTTATGGATAATAAATACCATTATAAACTGATGAACAAAAATAGATACAGAGGCAGAGCAGCATCGAATAGACTGTCAAACTACAGCGGGAAAGCCGGGGAGGGGTGGTGGGGGGGGGTGGTAAGAGATCAACCGAAGGACTTGTATGCATGCATATAAGCATAACCAATGGACACAAGACACTTGGGGGTAAGGAAGACTGGGGAAATGTCGAGGGAAAAATAAAGGAGACCTATGTAATACTCTTTGTAATACTTTAAGCAATAAAACAAATTTTTTAAAAAAGTGCACATTAACATCAGCCAGTTACCTTCAGAGCTGCTGCAATTAGATTGACATTTTAATGTAAACAATGGAAGCTTCAAAATATTGAAATAAAATCTCTACATGACTAAAAAGAAAAAAAAAGTGTAGTGTGAGAAATTGGCTTACCTTATTGAAAAGTCTGGCTAGACAAGTCTCACACTCACTGGACAGGCTATCAGGAAGAACAGGCCGGAGTGATTAGGCATGGGGTAAACCTGTTATCTTTAGGAGAAAAAAAATTCTGTAGTGGAGTCTCAACTGTGCTTTGAAAGTATCCCACTTAGATTATTTAAAATTAGTTCCCTTACTTAAAATAAACTAATTGTGAACTTTAATTACATTTATAAAATATATTCACAGCAACACCTAGATTTGTGTTTGATTCAGTAACTTGGCACTATACTCCAGCCAAATTCACATATAATAATATTCATCACACCAAACAAAATCTCAGTTTGATTGAGAGAAGATAGTTGATAAACATTAACACTAAGGTGACACAGGTGGTGGAATTCTCTGATAAGGATTTAAAAGCAGCTGTCATTAAATATATTCTAATGAACAATTACACTCTTGAAACAAATGTAAACTATCAAAAATCTCAGCAAAAGAATAAAAGACAGCCGGGACCGGTTTGGCTCAGTGGATAGAGCATCGGCCTGCGGACTGAAGGGTCCCGGGTTCGATTCCGGTCAAGTCTATGTACCTGGGTTGCGGGCACTTCGCCAGTGGGGGATGTGCAGGAGGCAGCTGATTGATGTTTCTCTCTCATCGATGTTTCTAACTCTCTATCTCTCTCCCTTCCTCTCTGTAAAAAATCAATAAAATATATTTAAAAAAAAGAATAAAAGACAAAGAAAATAAAATTGAAAAAAAAATAATTAAAAAGTAGAATAACTAATTATTTTTTTAATCAATGATGTGCAAGAAAGTGGCACATTTTTAAGTACTGAAAGAAAAGAACTGTCTTCCCAATAGTCAGTCTATATCCAGGGAAAAATAATTTCACAATGACGATGAAATAAAATCATTTGCAAAAGAAAGAAAGCCAGAAGAACTTGTCATCAGCACATCTGCTCTAAGGAACATATAAAGGAAGCTCTTTAAACTCCAAACTTTTACCAATTATTATTTACAAGAATTAAAAGACAAGAGAAAGATTAAAAGCACATTTATTTCTCAGCCATTTATCTAAATGCATGCATTTTTAATGATTAGCACTTAAATAAATATCACATTTATAGAACTCTAAATATTAGTTTTGAAAGAACTTAAAACAAGAGTAAGATTATAGTCTCAGTAAGATATCTTCAGATAAAGCAAAACTTGACTTTATAAATTTATAACTTAAAGATAGTTACTACAGTAGAAAAGGTGGGCAAAGAATATGAATAGATGATTCATAGAAAAGTAAATCCACATTACTAAATATATAAAAACATTCTCAAGTTTCCAAGCATTCATAAAAAATATAAATTAAATGACAAGTAGAAATCTTTTTCTACATATCAGATTAAAATTGTAAAAGGAATGATTCCACTAGCTGGTGCAAATGATGATAGGGGATATACACTGAGTGGCCAGATTATGATGACCACCCCATCAGTACTTCATTGGGCCACCTTTTGCCTTCAATACTGCGGCGATTCTTCTTGGCATTGACTCCACGAGATGCTGAAAGGTGATGCGAGGAATCTGACTCCATGCCTGATGAATAGCACTGTCCAGTTCTGTGAGATTTGATGGCTGTGGAACCAGCTGCCTGATGGCTCTTTTAACTTCGTCCCACAAATGCTCAATTGGATTGAGATCTGGTGGTTGTGGGGGCCACCTAAGCAAGGTAAAGTCTCCCTCATGTTCTTGAAACCACTCTTTCACAATACGAGCACCGTGGCATGGTGCATTGTCTTGTTGGAAGAAGCCATCTCCATGGGGATACGCCATCAACATGATAGGATGACCTTGATCAGCAACGATACTTAGGTATGTTGTGCTATTCAGACGTTTATAATGATCTGGCCCTCTAGCAAGTTCAGCACAAAATTATAGCTAATTTGCCTATAAACGTCAGGTCGTCATAATAATCTGGCCACTCAGTGTATACTTATTATTACTGGTGGACATGTGATAGGTTTATATTAAATAATCTTTATGTGCTAATGATTGATAAGCTTTTTGGAAAGTAATAGTCAAATAGTTATTAAAATTCCCATATCTTTTTCCTCAAAATCTACTTCTAGAAGTCCATTTCATTGGCACAACATGCTGGGGCTTACCAGCAGACCCTGAGCAATGGATAAATTATCACTCTGACTGACACAGGATTGCTGTGAAAGAGAGGGATAAAGGACTACCTGGCTAAAGGAACCAGACAGCCTCATTTGCCTGCCTCTTCAGGCTTTTATTGTAATGACAGTTTGGATAAAGTTTATCTTTTCGATACAATCAGTAGGGTAACTGATCTTGGAAGGACACATGTGTCTGCAATGTCCTATAGGCAAGGACACCCAAAGATTAAGCATAAGGGTTCCAGTAAACACCCGAGGGTCCACACGTGCACAGACTTGTTTGGAAAGGTCATGGAACAATTAGGGTCACCGCCTTTAGCCAACTCCCCTAAGTTGGAATTTCGAGAAATAGGGGTGGGCTGTCTTCAGCTAACTTCCCTTTTTGAAATTTCCTCCTTACACACTTTCCAAACAAGTTTTCTATGCTTCCCTACAATAAAAGTACCCACACAAAAAGATGTTTGTGAAAGCATTGTCTGTAGAGATAAATTTTAGAAACAAAAGGAATCTCATCAATAAGTGGAGGGATAAATAAACCATAAACTACTGATGTCCAAACACAGAACACTATACTGACATTAAAAAATATGATGTTGATGTATATAACAAACTGACTTTGATTTTTATGATATTAAAATAATAAAGTAAGATACAGAAAAGTGATACAGATCCATTAAAAAAGAATACAGATCCATTTAAAAATATGGGTATATAACCAAATGTGTGTGTATTTGAATTCATTTTTATGTAGCCATTACCATAGAGTTCACTATGCAAGGATACACATCAAAGAGTTAACATTTGGTCCAGCCAGCATGTCTTAATAGTTGAGCATTGACCTATGAACCAGGATTTTACAGTTTGATTCTTGGTCAGGTCATATGCCCAGGTTATGGGCTCAATCCCCAGTGTGTGGCAAGGCAGCCTACCAATGATTCTCTCTTATTGTTGATGTCTCTCTCTCTTCCTCTCCCCCTCTCCCATTCTTTCTGAGATTACATCAATCTCTCTCTCTCTCTCTTTCCCACTCTCTCTATATATAGAGAGAGCCAGGGGCCGTCACATCCGAAATAACTGAATGGATGACTGAACAGGCTGAGTGAGGTGACCAGGTTGGTGGTGGGGGCGGGCAGCGAGGGGTGACCAGGCTGGCAGGCAGAGGTGGTTAGGGGGGCCAGTTAGGGGTGATCAGGCAGGCAGGTAGGTGAGCAGTTAGGAGCTAGTGGTCCTGGATTGTGAGAGGGATGTCCGTGGGGGTCAGGCCTAAACCGGCAGTCAGTTATCCCCCAAGGGGTGACAGATTGGAGAGGGTGCAGGCTGGGCTGAGGAGACACCCCCCTCCACCCCGTGCATGAATGTCATGCAACAGGCCTCTAGTATATTAATATTTCTTACATGTAGCAGTGAGGGGCAGCCATTAGACAGAAATAGGAAGGAGTGTAAGTGAAGTAAAATTATTCAATATTTTTTTTTCTTTTTTTTTTTT
>NW_006284942.1:0-11391 GCF_000327345.1 Myotis davidii
ATCCATCCATCCATCCATCCATCCATGTTTTTATTCCAGAAGGTTGTATAGCTTCTCATTCAGTTGTATTTCTCCAATACTACACTGGTTCTTCACTTTTTCTTCTCTGCTACTTTTTTGTTCTAGTCAACAACATTTTCATTCAAGGTTTATTTCTATTCACCTCCTCAGAAGTTTTCATTTCCTACTTTCTTTTCTTTCTGGAGTGTATATTATTTCTTCCAATGGGTCTAGGAATTTTACCTCATCTGTCAAGTGCCATCAGAATACTATTAAATCATTCTTTAATAGTGGGAAGGGAAAATATGAATTTGGAAACATGAGTATGCCTATTAAGAAAGGAATCGACCTCTGATGGAGGGGAAATGAGGAAGCGATCTCATGACTCTTTGTTTATTCAGGTGCAGTAAAACAAAAAAAAATGCCTCAGCTCCAGAGTATGTCCAATGTTTGTGAGTTAGCTCATTTCAAAGCTGGCCCAGGTGGACTAGGATCAAAGGTCCATGCAGACGGCATTCTGCTGTACTCTGTGTTTCCTTCCGACGTCATTCACACTTCGCTTATTGTCACTCAAGGTCCAAGGAGATAAGCGCTCTCTCAGAAGCATTACAGAGCTGGCCTTTGTCTTTTAAAATGAACCACTGAGTCCTAGCTGGTTTTGTCCCGTGGGCAGAGCGCTGGCCTGTGGACTGAAGGGTCCCAGGTTCAATTCCGGTCAAGGGCACATGCTGGGGTTGTGGGCTCGATCCCCAGTGGGGGGCATGCAGGAGGCAACTGATCAATGATTCTCTCTCATTATTGATGTTTCTATCTCTCTCTCCCCCTCCTTTCCTCTCTGAAATCAATAAAATCTACACTAATAAAAGAGAAAAATGGTAATTGGCGTACAACGCTACCCTTTTCATTGGCTAATCAGGGCTATATGCAAATTAACTGCCAACTAAGATTGGCAGTTAACTGCCAACAAGATGGCGGTTAATTTGCATATGTAGGCACAATGCAGGGAGGCGAAAGGGAAAGCAAGAAGAAGCCCCCTGCCACTGACAGTGATCGGAAACCCAAGGGGCTGATCCTGCGATTGGAGGGTGATGGGGGTCAATGCCTGAGGGCTCCCAGTATGTGAGAGGGGGCAGGCTGGGCTGAGGGACACTCCCCCCCTCCACACACCCAGTGCACGAATTTCGTGCACCGGGCCCCTAGTGTATATATATATATAAAATAAAATAAACAACTAATCCTCATGTATATATATACCTCTAGGTTTGTGAACAATAGCTTAGATACCTTCACAAAGCCAAAGACATACTCGTGTAGAAGACAGTGCAATGGCTGCTCTGCTTGGGTTCTGACACTGTGGGCCACGGCCTCTGGCATGTGCATGTGTGTGAGAGAATGAGAGCCCTGTGCAGGCAGAAACTGAGACATGGCCCTAGCCAGTTTGGCTCAGTGGATAGAGCGCCAGCCTGCAGACTGAAAAGTCCTGGGTTCAATTCCAGTCAAGGGCACATGCCCACGTTGCAGGCTCATCCACAGTAGGAGGCGTGCAGTAGGCAGTTGATCAATGATTCGCTCTCATCATTGATGTTTCTCTCTCTCCCTCCCTCTCCCTTCCTCTCTGAAGTCAATAAAAATATATTTAAAAAAGAAAGAAAGAAAGACCAAAACATGAATGGAGAGAATGCATTGTTACTGTCTCTGACGTCTGCTCTCCTTGCCTTGTCATGGCTTATTGACCTTAGCCAAGACTTTCTTGCTTAACCTTCTATTGTCTGGGTTTCTGTCATGAGTGCCCAAAAGGCCTGGAGCAGCTTGTGTGCCCCTTCTCCCAGTGGGTTCCCAGTCACTGACAGCCCTTGTTAGCAATGGGACTCCTGGGAAGGTGGGTTCAGATCTGGGTCCTCCAAACCTGCAGGCCTGAATTTGGCAGCTCAGACAGAAGGGAGGAGAGAAAAGTAGGCGGCTCACCAAACAGTTCAGACACAGAAATAGTGGCTGCTTCTCCAGCCTCCCGGCCAAGGTCAACTTGGTAAACAAAGCAGTCAGCAGCTATAAAAAGCAAAGTGAGAACAGTTCACAAGCTTGAAGCAGATCCCGACATGAAGGAGGGTTGTGGTGACAAACCCAGCTGAAAAATGTATTCATCTTATACCTGCACCTTTGTAGCCTTTGTCCAAAATGTTCCCATTTTCTCCGTGAAATTCTTACTAATTTTTGAGCAAGGGCCTCTGCATATTTCACCCTGGGCCCCACAAATGATGTAGTTGATCTTGTGAAGGCTCAGATGTAGTGATTTGGGGTGCAGTGGTGGCTGCAAGTGAAGCTCAGGCCTGGCAATAGGGAAAGTAAGTGACCAGCATAGGTTGAGCTGTAGGCCCTTTCCCCTCTGCCCTGCCCTGTCTCCACAACACAAGTACCCTCACATTTAATACCTCTCCATGCCCCAGTTTTGTTTTAAATACATTTTTATTGATTTCAGAAAGGAAGGGAGCGGGAGAGAGAGAGAGAAGCATCAATGATGAGAGAGAATCATTGATCGGCTGCCTTCTGCACGCCCCCTACTGGAGATTGAGCCTGCAACCAGGCATGTGACCTGACTGGGAATAGAACTGTGACCTCCTGGTTCATAGGTCAACCCTCAACCCCTGAGCCATGCCAGCAGGGCCATACCCCCGTTTTTATACTAACTTTTCCCAGCTTTTATCACTTTATTTGGGTTGAAGAAATTCCTACCCTCTACCATTTACTCCACCATATTCTTTGATTCCAATAATGCTGTTATTGCATGTCCCCCCTTCCACCCCCATTCTTTTCATATGGGTTGGGTTTGTCACAACTCCTCCTCCTTCATGCTTATTGATGGTGTCACTTCTGGACAACCTGAATGGTTCAAAGAAAAGGGGTCTAGAAATTTCTAGAAAACTTTAAAAGTAACCCACAGAAAGGCTAACGGCACTGTATAATAAAGCCCATCTTTCTCTGAAGTTTTAGTTAGCTCTTAAATAGAAATAGTCCCTTCCAGTCAAGGAAGGTCTCATGAAAGTCAAATTGCAAAACAAATAGGAGGAGAGGAAAGGAACCCAGAGAAAACAGAGACAATAAAGGAAACTCTAGAAGCTTAAACAAAAATAACATTCTCAAAAAGTTAGAAGAGGATATCTCACTCGGAAATAAAAAAGTGCCGGGAGCCGGTCCATCCTTGCTGTTTCAAGGGACCTGGCATATATGGCATACTGTGCTTAATATATTTGCTCACCTTCTTGGCACTATGTGTTTTAACCAAGGTCAGCTCTCCAAGAAAGGTTGTTTCCCCAGGTTGAGATTTTCCCCTGAAGTTAGGGAGGGAATAAAACCCCTTCACTAAGTGAAGACAGAACCTACACAGAACCTAGAGACAGAAGAACTTCGCTGGAGAGAACATGGCAAAAGATCCTGGACAGAACCTGGCTACAGAACTTGGTTGGAGAACCTAGACAGAACCTGGCTGAAGAACCCGGCTACAGAACCTGGCGACCGAACCTGGCTGGAGAACCTAGCGAGAGAACATGGACACAGAACTTGGCTGGAGATTGTGGCTAGAGATCCTGGCAAGGCTGCTGATCAACTGAACCCTGTCTCCATGTCATTCCTTCTTCACTGACTCCGTCCACACCTTTGGGGACCCCTGGACCTGCTGGGGCTGGACCCCAGCAAAACAGGATTCTATAAAAAAGAGGAATTAGCCCTAGCCGGCTTGGCTCAGTGGATAGAGCGTCAGCCTGCGGACTGAAGGGTCCCAGGTTCGATTCCGGCCAAAGGCACATGCCTGGGCTGCGGGCTCGTTCCCCAGCAGGGGGTGTGCAAGAGGCAGCTAATCAATGATTCTCTCTCATCATTGATGTTTCTACCTCCCTCTCCTCCCTTCCCCTCTGAAATCAATAAAGAAATATATTTTTTTAAAAAAAGAGGAATAATCAGGGAACAAGAAAGGGCATTTATAAATTTAAAATATGGTATAACTATAATATAAAAATGTAATAGACTGCATAGAAGATAAAATTGAAAAAATCTCCAAGAAGGTAAATTAAAAAGATGGAAATCAGAAATGTAGGAGAATAATATGAGAAAAATAGAGGATTAACATAAGAATCCAAGATCTTCTAATAAAAATTCTAGGTGGCTCAATTGGTTGGAGCACCATCTGATACACCAAAAGGTTGTGGATTCGATTTCTAGTCAGGGCACATACCTAGGTTGCAGGTTCAATCCACGGAGGTGTGCATGGGAGGCAACCAATCAATGTTTCTCTTTCAGATTGATGGTTCTTTCTCTCTCTTTCCCCCTTCCTCTCTTTCTAAAATCAATTAAAAAAACATATCCTTAGATGACGACTTAAAAAAATGTAGTGGTTGAAAAAAAAAAAATATATATATATATAATAAAAGGGTACTATGCTAATTAGACCGGACATCATTCTGGACGTCCTCCCGGACAAAGCCGGGGCTGCAGCGAAGCCTGGGTCCCAGGGCCTGCCGGTGGCTGAAGGGAAACCCAGGTTCTGGGTGGCAGAGGGATGCCAGTGCCAGCAGTAGCGGGAAGGAAGCCTACTGTTGCATGAATTTCATGCATCAGGCCTCTAGTATACTAGTATATATATATTTTCATGTTTTTCCTCCCACCCTTTATGTTATTTTGTCACATGTTTGCTTTACATATACTTTAAACATATAATAAACACATTACTACTATTTTGCTTTATTTGTGTAGATCCAAGTTTCTGTCTGTTGTATTTGCTTGGCTTGAAGAACTACCTTTAATGTTTCTTGTAGAGTAGTTCTGCTGGCAATGAATTTCTGCAGTGCATGTTATCTGAGAAAGTATTTCTTTCTTTTCTTTTTCTCCCACTTCTAATAAAGATATTCTTGCTGAGTATAGGATTCTGGGTTGAAAGCTTTCTCTTTCAGCACTTTAAAGCTGTCACTCCATTATCTTATGAGAAATCTGCTTTAAAACTTATTTTTGTTCTTCTGTATGTAATGTTGACTTTAAGATTTCCTCTTTCTTTTGTTTTAATAAATTGAATATGATATGCCTCTCTCTCTCTCTCTCTCTCTCTCTCTCTCTGTTATTTGTTTGTTTGTTTTGGTATGTATCCAGCTTGGTGTTTTCTGAGTTTCCTAGATCCATGAGCTAGTGTTAGTGCGGGGGTTGGAAGTAACATACATAGGCATTGGACTGGGTTTGAGGTGAACTGTGACTGTAGTTACCTTCGGTGTACCAAAGCTGCACATTCCAGTAAGGACACTTGGTGTTTAGGATGAGGGTTGGTTTATCAGAGCAAAATCTGTTCAATCTGAGCTTTAGGTCAGTTGACCATTTCATTTCTCTCCTATTCCTCTCCGAATATTCTGCTACTTATTATTTAAAACCTTTAACTTGGTAGTGGGGGGCATAGAGCCTCAGATTTCGGCATGCACCATGTCTCTGGTATAGGGGTGAGGTGAAGAGCTTTCCCAGTTTTCCACCTGGTCTTTTCCAGCTGCAATTGTGGGCTCTGCACAATCCTGTCCCTCCCCAGGCAGGGATTTCTTTCCCAGCGGCAGTGGGTTTTCACAATGCCCTAAGGAAGCAGTGCTTGTTGTCTTCATCCCCTTCCCCCACTACAAACGCACAACACACACACACTCACACACACAAACACACACACACACATACTCACATACACACATACTCACACTCACACACACACACTCACACACACACACACATACTCACACACACACATACTCACACTCACACACACACACTCACACACACACACACATACTCACACACACACTCACACACACACACACACTCACACATTAAGGCTTCTATTTCATCTGAGAGATTGAGGGGGAAAAGATCTAGGCCAAATGTCTTGCCTCTCTCACAAGGGCTGCTATAGCAGACAGAGTTGTGATATGTACTATAGATTAGATAAAGGTATTGTGCTAATATTAAATATCCTGAACTCAATAGCTACAGTAATTATATAAGAAGATAACCCTATTCTTAGGAAATCAACACCAAAAAATTAACGGGTAAAGGGGCACGAGGCATGTGGCCTACTCTCAAATGATTCAGAATAGAAATAGCTAGATAGAGAATAACAAAACAAATGTCACCAAATGTTAAGAGTACAAAAGAGTTTTCTGCATCGTATAATTGCAACGTTTCTGAAAAATTGAAGCTATGTCAGAATAAAACGTTTGTTCCATCCAGGATGTAGAGGGCTGGAAGGAGCATCACTCTTGTTCCTAAAACAAGAAGAGGCTAACTAACTTCAAAGTCAATTCTGAAGCCAATTGGAGAGCCCAAGTTGCATGCACAGTAACCAAATAGGAGAGACAAGCACCTGCAGGGAGAGGGCCACTCCCTTACCTGGGGTGGGTGGACCGAGTACACGCCTGGAAGAAGAATTCAGCTGAAGTAGTTGATGTATTGGTGAGTTGATGGGACAGTGTTGAAACTTGCTATCATTCAGGTGATTCTTTCAGCCAAGGTCCCAATTAAACTACAAAGAATCTAGAATTCTGGCTAGAAACAGCAGGCACATCACTCAACTAAAGGGACAAAAGGAGAGCTTAATTGTCAGAACCTGGCTGTGAGGAGAGAGCTCCAGGCAGGAACTGAGACTTTCTGTCAGGAGGTACATAGGGAGGAGAAAAACTACCTGGAATTCACACTCTTCCTTCCTCATTCTAATCTCTTGCTGGTCCCTCCCCTTTGGCTGAGCTCTGAAAGCCAGGGAGCTGGTTGACTTGGGTTGCCTGGTGAGGGGGGAGGAAAGGGAGCAGGGAGAGAAAGGGGAGGGCACACAGCAGTGGGACAGAAGGGACAGGCTGGAGAAAGGAGCCAGCAGAAGCTTTCTATTACACCTACCAAGCTGGCAGGTGGGGAACAGCCGAAAAGCACAGGAATTAGGTGGTGTTTTGAGTCTGCTTCTTTTTAACTATATGCCTTTGGGCAAACTCCTTTTTCTTTCTGACCCTATTTGTGCATTTATAAATGCTAAGAGCAGGATGGTTGTGGGTTTTTAATGAGAAAAAAACATGTATGTAAAGTGACTGGTCCAGACTTAACCTCCAAAAACTGGAAACTTAAGGAAAATCACAGTAATCATTACTCTGAGTATACCTCACTCGGCCAGCATGGCTCAGTGGTTGGGTGTTGACCTATGAATCAGGAGGTCAAGATTGAGTTCCTGGTCATGGCACATGGCCCAGTCGTGGGCTCCATCCCCAGCATGGGGCGTGCATGAGGTCGCCGATCATTGAGTATTTACATGATCTTACCTTTCAACCCAGTAAATTTCACTTCTAGGAATTTATCTTGAGGAGATAATCATTTTAAGAGTAGATAATGAGGTAGTTTATAAACTTGGTTCTGCAGTCAGAGTTTGAGACTGAAATTCCAGCTCTGTCACTATACAGTGGGGCCTTGACCTACGAGTTTAATTCATTCAGTGACCGAGCTCATAACTCAAATTACTCGTATGTCAAATCAAAAAGTGAACGAGTGAGACACGTGATGCTGGGCTGATGTTGTGGCGTTCACTGTGACGTTCGCTGCGCCAACTAGCGCTGGGGTATCTGAAGCTGGCTCGTAACCCGAATTTTAGCTCGCAACTCAAAGCAAAAAATTGGCAAGGCTGCTCGTATCTCAAAAAACTCGTTAGTCGGGACACTCGTAAGTCAAGGCCCCACTGTATAATAATATTCATATGACTTTGGGAAATTACTTAAGTTCTCTCAGCCTCCCTTTATCCTTCTATGAAATAGGAATGAAAATGTTCCCTGCTTGATAGTTCTTATGAGAACATATGTGAAAACACTGACCCACATGAATACATAACAAAAGTATCAGTACTTTTATTTACAATAGTAGAAAATAGGGTACAACCTAAATATCTAAAAATAGAAAATGGTACACTTATTAAAATAGTATGCACTCATTAAAAATGTTTTAGGAGACTATCTTCATGACCCAAGGTTTTTAAAAACAGGACACAAAAAGCTCAAACCAGAAAGGAAAAGATGAATATATTGAACTTCATTAAAATTAAGAATGCTCATTCATAAAAAATACACCATTAAGAGAGTGAAACAGCAACTACAGATGGGAGACCTGTGTCCAGGATATAACATCAAGAACTACAAATAAATAAGAAGAAGGTAGACAACCCATAGAAAAATAGTCAAAAGATCCAAACAGACACTTCAACAAGGATATCCAAGTTGAAAAGTTGCTCAACATCTTTAGTCACCAGGAAAATGCAAACTAAAACCACAATGGGAAACCATTACATACTCAGGAGAATTATTCAAATGAAAAGATTGACAATACCAAATATTGCTGAGAACGGAAATAACTGGAACTCTCATATGACGCTGGTGGGAGGGTAAATTGATTACCACTTTGCATAATGATTTGGCAATATCTACCAAAGTTAAGCATAGATTTATCACATAATAAATCAAATCTACTCTTGGATATATATACCCAACAGAAATGCATCCTTATGTCTGAAAAGAGGTACAAAAATGCTAGTAGTAGCTTTACTCATAATAGCCCCAAATTAAAACAGACACACACACACACACACACATATGCTTTTACTTCTTTAAAAAATACTTCTTTTAGTATTTTGAGATAATTTTTCCTAATTATAAAGGTAATACATATTCATAGAGAAAAGTTTTAGAGACACTTCTTGTGTGTGTGTGTGTGTGTGTGTGTGTGTGTTTTAATTTGGGGCTATTATGAGTAAAGCTACTACTAGCATTTTTGTATCAATAAGTGTTGATACAATGAGATACTGGAACACTCAAAAACGTGGATAAATCTCATAGAGCTAATATTTAGTGAAGGAAGTCAGCTATGAAAAAGCACTTGCGATATGGCTCCTCTTAAATCAAGCTCAAGAATAGGCAAAATTGGAGGGGGCAAAAGGGAGCCTTCTGAAGTTTGCAAATATTTATTTATACATCTGGATGGTGGTTATGTGGGTGTATACCTATGCCAAAGCTCATCAATCTGTACCCTTAAGTTTTGTGTACTCATTGAATATAAGAAATACCCCCTAAAAGAAGTATTTTTTAAAGAAGTAAATAAGAAAAAATGATGTTTACAAGGAATTTTAATACCATGCAGAAAAGATTGGTATGATGCCAAGTCAGAATCAAAATACTATGTAGAGAATAATTGCAACATTACCTTAAATATGTAAATGAAAGACTGGAAGAAAATACACTGGAAGGTTAATAATGGGTCTGAGGGTGGGATTATGTGTTTTCTTTATGTTTTCCTGTGTCTTTAAAACTTTCTTCGATGAATATGTATTACCTTTATAATTAGGAAAAATTATCTCAAAATATTAAAATGCCTTTTTAAAATTTGAAAGCCAGAAATTAGAAGGAAAGAATAGCCTGGCAAAACAGCATTTATCCTAAATGTTTACTGTTTCTGTAATTGCCTCATTTTGAGGCTTTAGATAGAAATTAAAACTAGGTCATATATTCAACAACTTTGAATTGGTTAATTTTCTCTCATTCTTTTACCTCGTAGGCAGAAATCATAGGAATAAATGGATCTATAGTTAAGTAGTTAAATATATTTGAGACCAAAAGGATTTTATTTTGCATTTTTTATTAGATGTGCTCTTGTTTCATTTTGGTTATTAATGTGTAAAGCTGGATTAAAGAGGCCTTCTTGGCTTTTAAACATTTCAATGGAGTTCCCATCTGTTAATGAAAACTCATGTCTCCCCCTTACTTTTGAGGGCCTGAGTTCTGAGTACTCATTACTTTGAGGTTAAGTGAAAATTGTGGCTGGAGGACGCACCCTATCTGAGGAATGCCCAGCCTGCCAGGTCCCAGTGGACCCTGCCTGGGGCATAGTACTCATACTTATCTGATTGTCTTACTTCTAACTATGCTACAATAAATCAGGGCTTATAACAGAGTCTGCCAGACCTGTGGTGGCCATAAAACCCAACTCTAGGCTGGTCTGTCTTGCATTGTTTTTCTGCTAACTATCTCTCCACAGCCACAAACTCAGCCCCGCCCCCCATCCCCAACTAGAGAAAAAGGACTTCCATCACTAAAACTACAGCAAGAAGACATTAAGGAGAGTGGAGGGTTCAGGCAGCAGTCTTGCTGTCCAGCTGCTGTCTTCTAACAGTCTTTGATACATTCAACGAGCAGTTATTGGGCCCTCTTTTTCCAGGCACTGTACCAGATCAGTGTCATCGACTAAATCATATCCTCCCAAAATTCATATATTAAAGTCCTAACTCCCAGTACCTCAGAATATGGCTGTATTTAGAGTAAAAATTACTTTATGGAGGTAATTAAGTTAAAAGAGGTCATTCGTGTGGGCTCTAATCCAATACTACTGGTGTCCTTGTAAGAAAAGGAAGATTTGGATATAAACATCAACAGAGGGAAGATGATGTGAAGACACTGGAAGGAAACAACCATATATACCAACCAAGGAGTGGCCTGGGACAGATCTTTCTCTATGACCCTTTGAAAGAACCAATCCTGCTGACACCTTGACCCTGGGCTTTCAGATTCCAGAACTGTGAGAAAAATAGACATTCATCCATCTTTATTTCTTAGATTTATATCCATTAAAATTGTTGAATGCAAGTGTATACAGTTCTATGAGTTTTAGCACATGTACAGATTCATGTAACCACCAAAACAATCATAATACAAATAGTTCCATCATCCCGGAGAATGTGCTCGGCTGCTCCTTTGTAGTCAAATCTTCCCTTACCCCTAACTTCTTGCAACCACTCTTCTCCTGGTAGGTATAAATTTAACAAGGTCCTCATGACCTTTGTCCTCTGGTGTTACACCCTAAACCATCTTCTCCATCTTGGGTGTGGGCATGACCTGTGACTTATTTCTAGCCAACAGAATATGGCCAGCGTGTACAGTGTCACTTGCTTGGGTAGGCTGTGTTACATAGCAAAGGTCAGTCCCCTGATTATACTATCTACACTAATAAAAGAGAAAAGTGGTAATTGGCGTACGATGCTACCCTTTTCATTGGCTAATCAGGGCTATATGCAAATTAACTGCCAACTCAGATGGCAGTTAACTGCCAACAAAGATGGCAGTTAATTTGCATATGTAGGCACAATGCAGGGAGGCGAAAGGGAAAGCAGGAAGAAGCCCCCTGCCACTGACAGTGATCGGAAACCCGGGGGAGGGGGGGCGGCTAAGAGCTGGCGGGCAGGGCAAAGGCGGCCCCAGGGCAAAGGCGGCCCTTTTGCCCTGCCCCCCCTCTTAGCTCCCCCCTGGGTTTCTGATCACTGTCAGTGGCAGGGGGCTTCTTCCTGCTTTCCCTTTCACCTCCCTGCAT